>NW_010225489.1:24622-50080 GCF_000690775.1 Eurypyga helias | reverse complement strand
AATGTCAGAGAGAATGACCTCAGTTTTTCTTCTCTACAACAGGTTATACGGTGACTTTTTTTTAACCACGGAAAGTTATTTCTGGATGATCTGTTTGTTCAGGAAATCAAAATCATCCTCATCCAGAATGACTGAGACGGGAATAAAAAGTCCAGCGACTTACAAACAGAGCAGTGTTTGAAAGCTATAAATAGCTATTAATCAAATACACTGAAAACCATACTGCTACGTGTTGTGATCCTGCCTCCCTGTACAGGGTTATATTGGGTCGGTACTTCAACACGGCTTGGAGGAACACCTGCATCCTCAAGGAAACAAAGCAAGTTAGTGCTGAACCACTTCTGCAGTGTGGTGTTAGAATAACTATCCTCCTGCAGTTTTAAATGCAATACAAGACAAGGTCCTGACCATTTCTGACCATTACAGAGCTCACGCTACCTGAATGCCACTTGAAGTAACCCAGATAAATTCCAGCTTGGCAGATTTCAAATAACTTCTATATACATCCACTATGGTTTCACTAGAGTATAGTGTTGTTCTTCCCTTCTTGTTTGAAATTAACATGTTCAGTGCCACACAGAGTGACAAAAGTTGTTACATTTTTGTGGTGAGTGAAGTGATTGTTATATACAGTCTGCAATCAGGATGTACAGCATCTAGTCAAAGAATGAATCAAGTAAAGAGGTGTTATAATGGTTCCATCTTCAAAGTACCACCATGGAAAAACAGCATGATAATGACCTAGTGATTTTCTTCTTGCCTCTATTCATCACAGAAGAATCATTCTATAATTACATTATTCAGTTTTATAGATCTCTGCTGACAATTTTCTAGATTTTCTTTTTTAACTGGATATCTGCAAATAAAATGTTAAGAAATCACCCTCTCTCTCAACATCATGCAAAAGTAATCAACTATATGATAGTTTACAAAGGACTTGGGAGTCTCAGAAATACAAAATTGCATACAGAACTTGTCACAAAAAAACTTGCAGGAAGCAAGTAGAAACATAAAGGACACCTTTTTACACTAAGAAACAGAGAGTGTTTTCCTAGTGATCAGAAAGTACTAAATACCTCAGGATTCAGAAATACATAGGGCTACAAATCAAGAGAGAAAGCTGAAAGGTTGTCAAAGGTTTTATAGATGAAGAGCAACACCCTGAAGCCACTCAGACCGAGGCTCACTGGCTGAGAACTGGAGTCGCACAGTTCCGGTTGGCACAGACACATCCGAGTGCAGCATTAATAAATCGCAAAAACAGCAAAACACCAATCAAACGTATATACAGAAACATCTGCTTTCATATAAAACTACAGCTAAGGGACAAGTTCTGTATTAAAACGCCCTGACTTAAATGAAGAATGTCATTCATCCCATCTCACAACTCCTGGACACTGTGGAGAAAAGGAAACTGAACTGGATTGTCATGTCTAGTCTAAAATGTTTGCAACCTAATCGGCTACACTAAAGTTATACCTAACAATGTCCTACTGTCAAAGGGAAGTAAGCACTGAAATGTTGCTTCACCCCCTCGATTCAGTAAGCCAGGCTGGCTACATTCGCATGCTCTAACAAACACTGCTTGGTTGATTCTTTTGCAGTTTACTTGTCTGCAATATTTAAGGTGCTTTCTCTAAGCCGCTCGGCGCAAGAATTACATGGAGTTATGTTCTACAGGCTAAATAAAGGACATTGCCTCTGATCTGCTAGCAAATTTTAAGAGTGGATCATGCCAACCCAATTAACTTGTCCTGTTAGACTGATTGTTTTTGCTGAGAGATGCAGACGAGAATAGCTTAAAGCCAGGCTGCACGAAGCAACACGTGCTTAGCAGTCAGGATTAAGACGAAATGGAGAAAGCTCCGTGTATTTTCTATGTCCATTAAGGTCATGAAGGGAATGTCCCACTCAGCCACCTGAATGGTAGAAATTAAAACAGGCAAAGCCCGGGCTGTATTTAGTTCTGCAGTTCCACACCAAATGAGCTTGTTCATCGTTCTTTCTACCAACAATAAGCTAGTTCATCGCTTCAGTTACATGATATGAGAGAGAAAGGGAGGCAGCTAAACAGCTTCTTGTGTTCAGCACAACACGCTGAAGTCAACATTGAAAGAGAGATATACAGGAAAATTAGTACTCACTGTTATGAAAGAAACCCTGGGGTTTTGTTACTCTGTGTGCACATATGCAAGAGGGACCTGCTGTATATTGCCAAAGATTGATGTAGAAGGAAAGTTTTCTCCTGCAGATACATTTCAGTCTAAACTGTGAGAGTATGAGCAGGAGTAGAGAGTCACGACTAGTACAGCTGAATGGGCTTAAAATATATTTTCATGCAGTATCAAAGGGAAGAATAAAATTCTGGGAGAGTTTCTCAACTGTCATAAAGTTATCGTTGACCCACTGACTTCACCAAGCTTGTACTGTTTTTGAACGCTAACATCCCCCGAATCCCCTCCTGTTGCTCTCAGGCAAAGTGCAGTGACAACCCCTGTGGAAAATGCTGAAGGAGCTAAGCACAAACGGTGCCACGACTCGGGTAACTGCTTGTATATAACACCAGCACAGCGGCCAAGACCACAGAGGTATGTGCTCAGCTACAACAATCACACCTGAAAGGAAGCCTCACGAGCACAACCATGTTGTTATTACACAGCAAACCCAAGAGCTCAGATACCTACTGCATGCTGTGATCCTGCCGGCAGCCACGGCAAACTGGCCGTGCTGTGCCTGCGCGGCCCCACGCAAGGTGCTGCTCTCGGCCGTGCTGTGCCACTCGCAGGGTCAGAATTAAAAATGTAATAAAGCCTCCCTCGAGGCAGAGTTGTAGGGGATCTGGCTCCTTTCCGCATGCGCCGGGTGCCTGGTCTGAGGGCCGGCAGTGGGGCTGAGGGGTGTCTGAGAGAGACCCCTGGCCAGGCCCAGAAGGTCCCAGCAGCCCCAGAGCTAGGCCCCGCTGCGCCCCTCAGCCCCACGACTGCCACCTCAGGAGGGCGCAGTGAAGGAGGGAGGCTGAGGTGGGGAAAAGGGGGATCCACGAGTGCTGCCCATCTGTCCCCCCATTTCAGGGACCATCAGGAGAGCCATTAGACAGATGACAAGAACTCTGTTTCTCTCCGGTTTGAACCCACCTTGTCGAAGGCCAACGGCGTATGCCATTTCCGTCTTACATTTTCAAATGCATTTCTGAACACCAAACGGAGCACACAAGAATCACAGAGGGCGGAATTTTGCTTTCTGAAAAAGAGGCCTATTTTTAAGAGGTGAGAAAAGCTCCTTGTAGATTCATACTTACATAGGGGACCTGAAGCCCCTGAGAACAACCAGTTTCCCACACAAACAAAGCCAGCCCCTGTCAACAGAAGTACGTTCTTCAGCATGTTAAAAGACAGAGAAGCAATTAGCTGAGTATTTGAAGCAAAAGCAGGTATTCAACTAAGATAATACATTTAAGGTGTACTACTTTTGTTTCCAGAGTAATAAGACACAGAAGACAGCCAAAAGCCTTTGTGTAATTTCAGTTAATGATACACCTTCTCAATGTTTCAATGCAGAGCATACTTGACTGGCAAAATTATAACAGTGAGGGTCTTTGATCAACAAAATAGTTTACTCAAGCACGTAGTGAACTCTGTCACTTGAAACTTCAGATGAAGGTTAACAGCCTTTATAAAAACAACTTCTCAACACCCTGGAAAGCCCAACAGTACCCTTTTCTGGGACTTAAGCCTCAGCAATCATAAAAATGATCCCTTCAGTGCAGATTCACAGCACTCTATGTACCTTCTCTGCAAAGGTAAGGGTTACTTTCACGTTCACTGCATTTGCACCTTATTGAGGATGAACCTTCTACAGTATTTATAACTCATTCCCATAGCTAAGGGGAATGATTCAGAAAACACAGTGTTCCTTCTAGCTTTGCATAAACCTTCTGTCCTGTATGACTTCCCTCCCCACTTCACTGTACGTCTTGTCCATTCCAACATCAGTAGTAACAAAAGCATCACCACATTAGTCTAAACACCCTAAGGCTGCTCACTCTAGAGTTGCCCCCCCATATCTGACCAGAAGTTTAATGCTACCAGAAGAAAAGAACAGCCCTAAATAAGCATTTTTCCAGCACCTTCTTGCGAAAGATTTACTCTCGGTAAGAAACCAGGAGGAGAAGTTACACAACACTCTTCGTAATTATTGATTCCCATGTTTTGTTTCGCTTGCTTTCTAGCAACAATGAAGAAATGGTACTGTCATGAAAACAATACCGTACAGGAACATTTCCTTCAACTTTCATTTTTCCAGCTAAGCTAAGCTAAAGCATCTTACTGGGATAACAACACCACATACAAAGCACTGTAATACTAAGACATCTGTATGGATATGCCTCCTCCACTTCATTGCAAACAAGATTAGCACAGAGTATAATCAATATAAAATTGTGCTAGCTGCACAGGTCATTTTCTACCAACACGCAGCAAAATGCAAATACACGTTTCATTTTTAAATCTCTATACTTTTACTTTGACACTGTAGAAAATACTATGCCATCATTATAGAACTAAGTTCTCAGTCAAAAATGATGGGAGTATGTAACTGAGAAGCTGCCACAAGAAGACAAACAAAACCAGTTTCAGTCTGGAGTCATGTTAATTAAAATCAATCCACTGCCAGTGTCTGACACCAAGTTAAAAATCACAAAGAAATTAAGATGGTGTGATACGGTAGCAGGACAAGAACTGCGTTAATGAAGAAGGTGAGGCCAAATTCCACAAAAACTAAGAATTAGAGTCATAGCTGTCTCCAGTACTGTAACTGAATGCTCTTCACGCATTCCATATGAGCTGACAGGACTTTCTAGACCTCTGCAAGCAAGTGCCTGCCTTGCCACCCTGGTGGTTCTCCTCTGTGGGGGATCCATCAGGGAATATCCTGAGTGCACACCCTGGGACAGAGCTTTAGCCAAGAACAAGTTAGCATGAAGGAGCAGAAGTGCAGATAACAGACTGCCCTCCCTGCTAAAAGGAAATATCGAGCATTAATTCTTCTCCTGTGAAATGCATTTTCTGACCCATTAGCCATTACAGCAAGGAAGCCATTAACACTGTGCCCAGGAAGCAGGGGTAAAACATAAATAAGACAGAGCCGCAGAGGCCAAATATCAGGTTATGTGTTTTCCAAGCCCTGCCCTGAGTATCACCTGGATCCCCAACCTACAGGGCACAGCACTCGCCTTATACTCTCTGCAGTCTCACGGGGCTAAAGGGAGAGACTGGAAGGGTTTTGCAACTTTTGTTTTGTCCTAATTGTCACCAAAGAAACACAACGGATGAGGATATAGTCCTATCTATAAAAACATCTTTTTACATCTACTTTTTTATTTTTATAATTGTTGCCCAACTAAGCAGAATACACACGCACAGGTTTCCGAGAACATACAAGTTGTACCATCATTATGATAAGTTTATACCTAAGATTTTCTCACTTCAGCAACATTAACAAACACCCACGTGATTCACAAACAAGGATTTGCCCGTGTTTTTACTAAAGGCTAGAAATTTACTGGAAGACATAGTCCATTTGCTACCTCCTGCTTTTATCCTACAGAAAACAACAGGATGGCATCCCTCTAGTATGAGCATCCCTCTAGTATGGGCATCCCCCTAGTGAAAGAGCAAGGGTACAGCTATGATCTGATCATAAATCATGGTAATTTTATATAAGGAAAAACCATGAATACAATGGAAAAGAATCATGACGTAACTAATTACAGACACACTTGAAAACATAAGATTACAGTGTAATTTGGCTAAATGGAACATCTGTAAAATACCTAACCAATCATTTTCACCTGGAGAGAGTTGGGGGTTATTTTTCACTAAAATGAAATTTAACTACAGACTTTTGCTTATACTCGAAACTGGCCTCTGTGGGGTCTGATTCTCAGTCTGCAGATTTTCTTCCAGGACTCCAAATTAAAAATAGCAAGAGGAAAATAACACATCACACCAAAAGCTCAACCTACCCTTAAAGGACATGTATAACCACACATCCACTGTAATGCACATGCTGCAACACCAAAAAGCTCCGGTAGGAAACAGGTGACCTCAGTGAAGTTTCCCACTCCTGAGGCAGTGCTGACATTCCCCAATGATGCGACCATCGAAAAACCTTTCCACTTTCACTGGAAATTACTTAGAGAGTTGATAGAGCGTACGATATAAATGACCAAATCAGAATTCTGCTGCGAGGGAGAGGGAAGAGTTTCCCTGAGGGAATTAGAACATTCCTTCTACAGAACAAAGCCAGTAGTTCATCCATCCCTGGAGGTCCACTGACAGTTAGGACAGCCCAGTATGAAGTTACGTTCAAGTGATTTACCACTCTGCGATGTCCTAATAAGAAAAGCAGGGTGCGTTTAAGACACGGTGACAACTTGGATTTCCAATGTGACAGCTTGACAGGTGAACCAGTGATGCTCTCCAATGTAAGTTACTGAGACAAGCCTGAGGTACAACTCCCTGCAGCTTGTAAAACAGCCATATCGGCTTGAGCGGACAGACATAGGTGAGGGTACCTGAGTAACAAAGATGTTCTGTCAGTCTGGATCGCCCTATAGTCTCCACCACCTTTTCCAGTTGCTTTTCTCCCTTTCAGTACTATCTCAGTCTTGTTTCTGCTGATCAAGCCAGCTAGTTTTCACCCCAAACTCCCTCTCAAGTTGTCTTACTCTGTCAGGTGTTTCCAGCTGGATCATCCCAACGCATTTGATGGCCTCATAGTTCATGTTTCATTACAAACCCTCCCCTTGGCACAACATACATGTCAAATGGATACAAAACAGCTTGCTTTGACAACTCACAGGACAGGGCAGGCAGAAGAATAATTGTCCCTAGTTATGTTTGGGACCGCCTGTTCCTTTTCTTGTACCTTCCACTCACTCCTCCCAAAAATATTGAATAAGGAAGAACAATCTAAGCTTCAGAAAAAAAACCCTCAAGGTAACTTTACAAAAGAGAAATAAAAGATTTTTACAGTCAGTTTTCAAATCTCTACTGTTCTCATAATCCTGCCACAGAAATTACTTCTGTGTATAAGCAATACTAAAATAGGAAAACCCCAGACGTTTTATAACATTTAGTGAATCACGCTAGTTTTAAACAAGGAGAGATCGGAATAGCGAATACCATAACCCACCACGCAATGTAAACCACCTATTCAACAGATGCAGATGATATGATTAAATATTCTGGAACTATAAATATTATTTCATGTATATCCCAGAGGATGGCTTAAAACCCACATTTGTACAGAAAAAAAATAGCTTATGTGAATATATTCACACATACATACATATGTATATAGAGAGGAGTAAAAAAATCATTCTATAAAACAAAAAGTTTATGAATAAATAATTATGCCATGTGAGTTACAGGAAGGCAGTCAGGGACAACGGACCCACGTATTTAGTACACATACTTTTTTCTTCATAATCTATTGTATATTATACTTGATTTTCTGGTATTTTACCTCCCATAAATACTTCTGAAAATGGTTACGTAAAGTAGTTTTAACTAATGTTGTAAACAGGTTTTCAGCTATTTTGCCATATGCTAAACATGACAGAAGATGTTACAAGACACAATGAAATTCATTCACAAAGAAAGCCCAAGAATTCATGGGGTTTTATGCGCTAAGGGTAGGATATAATTTTGGCTCTTTCCCAGAATGAACTGTTTAATCAAAAACATGTTGCACTGAATTTACTTGTAGTTCCATACAGCAAATCTCACTGACTCTTCCCATCATCAAAACTCTCATTTAAGGGATAAAGCTCCTCTCAATTCATAGAAATCATAGATAAAAATATGGGTATGTGCAGTTGTGACTGTTAAGGCTACTCAGTATCACGACAGACACTAGCGTATCAACATCACAGGAGCTTCTTCTAACCTCCTGAATACACGAGGGAAACTCCTCATTAGCCATTGCCACTAGACCGTGAAGAAAACATCACAGTAGTGGGTAGAATGGCTTTTAGGTACTCCACAAGTGTGAAAGGCAATGAGGACCTAGGAATTAGTATCCCTGGAGGAGGAGTAATTTGTCCCTTTGAAGGTATTTTGAAACACCTTAGAATATCTGTGAGCAAAGGAGGGACGGACTAAAGGGGACATTACCTTTCAAAGGCTTTCACTCAGTATTAATGCTTCTACAGATACTGTAAAACATGGCATTCAACACACTGTCCTGGTAACAGCCCTTACTTAGAAGGATTTAAATAGACCATTTAAAGGCATTCGTATATCAGACTATGAATAGGTGCTACCCTAGAAAGTAAAATACATTTTTTGCCTTCTCTGACAACGCTGCATAATATCGAGCTCGCTTGGAACTCCATCTGCTTTAACACTGAGGTGAACAAGCTCATTCTTTTATTTTTGCTTTAAACATCAGTTCACAGTGGTATATTTCCATTCCACTGAAAATCTCCCCAACACTGTGCATCTCCTGGAGCACAATTAAGTAAAACCTGACTGACTAATTTCCAATTTATAAAAAGTAATGCAATTATCTTGTTCAAATTAGATTTAATTACAATGCCTCTGAGTGGTCTAAGAATATTTTCTTGATACATGCTCAGCTGAAAACTGCCATCGCTTTCAGCAGGGAACACAACATCCATTTCTGGTTATATACTTCTCCTTCTAGTCTGATAATCTATAGTTAATTGCAACACCCTGGAACATCTCTTCAAATGGTATCTGCTTTCCAGGCTGAAACATCCAAATCCAAAGGAAAATGCTAATAACCTTTCAGATAGAAGCATGTGCAAAACCCCTGCAATTGGGGGAAAAAAAAAATCTGCAGAAAACTAGTATCCACCAATCCAACAAAGCAGCTCCCATTTTATCCTACTTTCAGCACTGCCACATAGAGCTGGTTTCCAAGAGCACAATAGGCTGCTGGTAGATGTCAGCAGAAAACTAGTAAAAATGCTATCATGATGTACGCAACAACGGAAAACATCCCACTTACCATCTTCGTCAGAATATATACTCCAATAGCATCCACAGTACCTGCATGTCAGTATTCTCCTATTGCCTTTATTGTTTTCATTCCATAAATTGGCATCGGAAATAAGAGCCAAAGAAAGTGATAATAATGTAGATAGGGATGCTCAGTGCCACATTCACTTACCTGCAAAAGGAAAAGCACAGGGTTTGAGCTCACTAATCACAGCAGTTAGCTAATCTTATTAGATGGCTACTAATTATATCCGACATAAAGAAGGATTACACAAGGAAGGAAAATAAGTGTTTTTTAATAGACATTGATTGGTTATATTGGGGAAAGAAACAAATATTGTATTTATCAAGAGATCATAAACATTTCTCTTTCTGTTTGCTGAAGAGCAGATGTGACAATGAAACAGGTGGTGGAAATATAAACCCTTCTAAAACCTCCAGGGTGTTTTCTCAGGAAGTGTCTAATGATTGTCACTAGATCTGTTGCAGTGCTTACTTTATAAGCTAACACGGTGCAAGTAGTTGCTGGGGTTTTGCCAGTGATCTCCTAGGCAACTGGCTGCTCAAAGGAGCCACAAATAGAAGCAGTAAACCCCACTCCCGATTTCAGTCTCAAAGCAGTTTGCACATCTAACATTCACCATACAAGAAAATATACATCCTACAAAGATATGGGTGGTCAAAAAAAGCATGCATTCCCTTCCATAACAGATTGCAGCCACAGATGTTGGGAATAAGAATCAGATTTGTGCGTTATTTCCACGAAAATAACTAAATAGTTATTAAAAGTGTTTTCAATTTGATAGATTCTATGAAGTAAATCTCAATTAACCACAGTGGAGTGTTCACACAGACTGCTTAGTAATATGAGGTACTCATCTGGGCTCCTCAGGCATCAGAGAAAATGAGAATTTACTCTCGTATATTTTAAAGATTTATTGCAATGATTTTATACGGCTACTTATTTCTGTTTAGTCTACAACACGAGCATAAATTTATTAAACCTAAGTCACTGCTGCATTTTATTTAGTAAGACAATAAATAGCAAAAGAAAACCTAGAAAGAGTAATCTGCTGTCAGCTGTTCTGAATAACCGGTTCACCCATTATTTAATTACATCTCCAAGAATAACAATTCATCATTCATGCTTGCTCATTAAATATAATTTTTAATTTCTTCAGCAATTTTCTTTGTAATTAATTTGAAAAACAGCAGGTATTTTCTTTTACAAAGAAGTATTAGTATTATTAAAATAATTGTTATAGAGTATCTACACAACAAGTTTATTTATATCTTAGTTTCCTCTGTATTTATATAGCATTATAATACAGGGAAAATCAACCATTCTCCAGGAGAGACTGTGGAAAGAGCTAGGAGTTCTCTCAGCAAATCAAATGAATTCTAGTTTTAAAATACATTTCAATATCAAATGTGGATGCTTTCAGAAAAAGGTATTCCCTGAGTTACTCAAACAGAGAGTGCAGGTGACAGAGATAACAGGAGGCATAGATTGACCACCAAAGTAAACACAACCAAAACATAGGAACATCTCATGCTGCTAACTAACGTCAGTGTCATACTGATCAGGTCAAAATTAATTTTAAAGCCTCCTACAATCTCTTAACAGAGAAAACATCAAGGAAATACATAAGCAAGTAAACACATTACTCAGACACCTTTACACAGAGACACAAATATATGTCACAAGTGTACACAGTTTTATCAGTTTTTGTTTGAGTAAATGCCTGGCTGAATTTTAAAACTTGAAGCAGTTTTGCAGGTGCGTAAAGGCTTCACTATATAAGAAAAGTCTTAATGTCTTGTTTCAGTTAAGCACAGAATTTTACTGTAACTTGTAATGTATTATTTACAGGTTTTTAATTAGAGCTACAAAGTTGTCTGGTTGAAAAGGGAGTCATTATACACAGTTCACACTACATAACAAAAATAAGAAATGCAGACGTACATAAGCTAACCCAAGGATCAGAAAAAGCCTAGGTACACCACACAAACCTTGAGGTTAATACAATCTACTCTTCAGCTGTATTGCTTCTGAGATAACTTGCAGAGATTTCTGAGATACGTCTGCACAATGTTGTATCGTGTCACACAGACACAGCCAAAGTGACCTATCAGATTATCTTGTCCAACCTCTACCGACACGGGGTACGTAACCTCCAAATACACAGCGTATCTGGAATTAAACTGCTGTATAATGCCTAGCTGCCGAGCCAGGAATCCAGTTCTGAGTAGATGTACTCTGTCTTTAACTATTCTTCTGTTGGAAGCGTTGAGCATCAGGAGGCCCACCCTTGTGTGAGCAAATCAGTTAACAGTCTTAGTGAACAACGCACCTCTTCAGGTGATGAGGCAACCAGCATCTAGTGAGGTCATTTCCTCCCTTTTCTTGGCAACTACTTTCTCTTTGGAGTCCCAGTGGCAATATATAAAATTCATCTCTTTAACAGCTCATCTGAAAGCCTCCTCAGCTGCCCATCACGCGAAGGATCTGGGTAGGTCGAGAGGAATGAGGACAGCCATCAGGCACCCAGCCTTTGAAGAGATCCCACAGAAGGGCCTCAGCTGGACAAGAGCAATGGCTAAGGGCTTAGACAGCTTGGCCTCAGGCGTGCAAGGTAGCAGTTTTGCAGGTATTTCTGCAAAACAATAACAGACCTGACCCAAGACCTTACAATCAACAGCAATAGCTAAACAAAGGACAAGGTGCACACACATTCCCTACCCCCTTTTGGAGGGGCAATAACAGCAAGGAAGGATGAAGCGCAGAAAGAAAAACACAACAGCAGCAGCTGTGTTGAAGAACATAAGGCTATTAAAAAAATGAGGGCAAATGGCCTTCTTCGGTATTGTTTTCGTCCAGAGAGTAAATGTGAAGCAAGACCTCCTGCATTAGCATTCCTCCTTGCTCGGACAATTCTTGCAATATGTCGTTAGACAGGAGAGAAGAACAGTTACCTGGACAAAACATTCCTTCAGTGTTCAGGGCTAAGTGCCCGCACCATTCCTTAAAAGGGTTATGAATGGGAAGTTGTTCTTTGCTGCCGAAGATCTGCTATGAGGAATCCAGAAGTATTATTTAGGGGGAAAAAAAACCCCAAAGACAAGACAGAAGAATGGACCATTGTCAAAAGATGTTCTGATGGAGAGAAGAACATATACTAATTAATTCAAGGAGAATTTTCTGAAAAAAATTTACATTTTACATGAAAGGAGCTAGCAATGAAGTTGTTATGAGCACATTTCCCACAAGAGACCAACCAGACCAACCAAGAACTTTCATTCACTTCTCAATTTTCAATTTTCCACAGGAAGACGACAGCAAAAAGTTACACCAAGTTTGCAATACGCTTCCACCTGCCTGCGTCCTGTAAAGGAGATGAGGGGAGAACCAGGAGAGCTGGCCCCTGTTTGTAACCGCAGACAGGCAAGTTCAGGAGAAAGGCAGCAAAACTTGATCAGCTAAAGGTTATGCAGGAGACCTCTGCTAAAATCTCTGAAGGTGTAAAATGCAGAATAAAAGATATTGCATCATCTGAAAAGACAGAGAATGGGATGGAAGCAGTGACTGAGCTGGGCAAAAGTCTTGGAAGTCAGGATACAGAATATTAACTTCCAGCAGAAAAACAGATGAAAAGAGCAGCATGGCAAAAGTACATGCCAAACACCCAGCAAGCTTGGGTAAAAAAAGTTAGTCAGAGCTGACAGAAGAGGGATGAGCTTACAACAAACCTAGCCAAGAGAAAACCATGGCATAAGCCAACTTTACATCAGTAGAAGTGAACAGAAAATGACAGATTTGAGAACTCTGCAGTATGAAAAGTCAAGCCAAGAGACGATAGAAGGAGGAAAGGAGAAGGAAGACTTCTCAGAGGACAGTCAAGGATAGCAGGGGATTGGTCTGAAAAAGAAATCAGGAAAAATGTAGAGCATTTAAGATGGACCCACTGTTTTCTAATGTGGTGGCATTAGGAAGGCAAGAAAAGCTACACTTGGAAAGGGAAAGCACAGCTATTTAAGGAGTGGAAAGAAGAGAAGTACTAGTCAGAATCGAAGGAAAAAAAGCATCGGAACAGAAAGAGATCTAGAAGACCAAGTATGAACAAAGAACAAAATACTTGACAGGGTTTGAAACCAGAGTAAGCAATTTCTGTAGACTGGGGTAGGGTATGAGGTGAGAAGGATCACCTCAAACAAGGTTTTGAATATAATGTAAAGGCAGCATGAAAAAGTCTGATGAAGCGACATGACCATTACAACTTGGAGCTCCACTTAGGTGTTGCAACCAAAAGTCACAATTATGCCAATGGCATGGTACCTTCTCTGAAAATGTGTAGGATTCTGAAAATCAGGACTGTTTGCAAGATAAAGAGATGCTGGCATAGACAACAGTGATAATCTCTGGAGCAAGAAAAAAAAAATTCAAAATCAACAGATGAAAACCAGCTGCTGTTTAGGGAAACACATCATCAGTCCCCACTCCATACATGCTCAGTCAAACTGCATCAGCTCTACTCAGCTCCTAAGTAATAACCCTGTTATCTTCAGCGCTGTTCTCCAGACAATACTGTTACCTTCTGCTACTATAAAGTTAACTAAAATCAAAAGGTTTGGGGTTTTTTCTTGCATAAAATAAACAGGAAACTGAAAAAAATCTGGTCTACAAGGAAGCAGGTGTCAATGGAGGCTTACATCGGCACTTCAGCTGAGACCCCAGACACCTCAGAGGAGTCAGGAGCTATTTACTATTCAAGACTGTCTTTAAGGAGCAATGGTTCTTGTTTCACAACTGGTGACAGAGCAGAGAGTCATCTTCACCTACAGGAGCTGAGCACACATTCCCAGGAACTTCTCTCATTCCACCAGTAGGCTGGAAAATGAGACACATGAATGCAGGCTTAATTGAATCCCTAAAGGCTGTATAGATCCTTCATCTGAAAAATATTAACCTCTGTCCCAGAACATAAAACACTGCAAATACCTACCATCAGTAAATTCCTGTCCCTGTGCATCAACTCCTGGTGTCCTGTAGTTAAGCTGAGCAGAGATCTAGGGTTTACTCTAGAAGGGCAAACTAAGAAGCCAACTACTAGACCTGGATCGCTAGTCCCTCGATGCGACTCTAGCATAAAATTTGTCACATGCTTTGAATCAGCAGTTTTGTTCGGTTTTATTATGAAGTGCATTTTGGATCTGATTTCTACCAAAGAAGTGAGATTTCCTTCTGTTTACTCTTTCTGATTTTGTGACATCAACACACAGCATGGTTCCAGTTTTTACTATCTGTAGTCAACGAGAGAATGTAAATCTGGGAAGGTTTTGCTAGACAGAAGTGAATAACGCTAACATTGTGAAATGCCCCTTCGCTCCATTTAAATTTCAAAATGTAAAAGAAGCCTGCTATGTCTTTCAGTCATCATTTGCCATGCCCTGCATTCTCACTGTTGAGAAACAAGGACTGTTGAGAAACAAGGGATGTCTGGAAGACTGCAAGACACAAAAAGGAAAATCTTTTATATTTGAAATGACACATGGCATTTTTTGAAGCAATGATTTTCAACAGTAGAGGAAGACCTGCATTCCCTCGAAAAGAAAAATCCATTCTACTTTTACAGGCATTATCTACAGAATATGATACTATTCACCTGATTAAAGTAACTCGGGGGTCATGTAAGTCACTCTGACCCCAGCTGTTGGAATAAAAAAAACCCCAAAAAACAGCTGTGTTGCAATTAGATAAAAACAACTAAACTGACAAAGACTGAGGCTGCTGTTATAAAAAAAATATTCATCTACTGTTAACTGGTCTCATGCCACAGAACAGTTTAGATAGGCTGCAGTTAAAACACATATCCACTCTATATATTCTTTTTAATCACATGTGAACGTGTTCATGCAGAACCAAAGACAAAGGCTCCAATTAACGATAACTGTCATGACATTTCATCCTCCTACAAGATGAGCTGGTAGCTCATGAGTGCTGTAGTCAGTCTAAAGGCAAAAAGCACTCCCCTCCTCACCCCCACCCCTGAAAACAACCCCAACAAACAAAAAACACAACCAAAGAAAACCCAGAATAATTCCTGAAAACAGAAACTCGCTCTATATATAACTACTCTGGCAGGGAAAAAAAAAAGCCATCAAATGCTTTTCTAGAGGAAAACACCAGTCATTCCAACTCACAGTGAGCAACAAGGATAGAAAAGTGGCTGTCCTGACTGCTAGGCTAAAATGAAATCCTTTTTCTGTCCAATAATCCTGTGAAGGCACATAGCAATAACAGATGTACAAACTGAAACAGAATGTAGTGGTTATCTCCTGGAGTTTAATTTTACAGCGAGTGTGGATGGCTTCAACTTTAGTTTATGCAGGATTTTAACAAGCTGAAACTATGAGAAATTAGGACACAACAAAATTTAGTTCACAATGAAACCCCTGAAGCGCTGAGCATTAATTTACATTTTAGCAGGACGTCATCGTCTGACCGTGTCACAGATATCTCCCACCCACGGTTTATCTCTTCCCGTAGCTCTAGGCTGGGTATCTTTAGACCAGGACTCTCCAGTGAAAAAAAGTAGGGATGGAGGCAATTGCTAAGGTTGGACTGAAATGGAAAGACTGAAGACAGAAGTGCTCCTGGGATTGTTTTTTCCACACGGTCACTGCATATATGGCCTGAATCCCAAAAGGTTCCTGAGCAAACCCGATGCCTTTTTACTAGGCTCCTCTTAAGGACAGTTTGGTAAGGTGAAGACTGAAAAATGAAGCAAAGCGGTTATAAAGGATTCCCCAAAACTCAGGGCCATGTGTTGAGCATACCGACAGCAGCACTTACCTGAGAAGGCTGACACAAAATACAGTTCAAAATTTGATGAAAATAATGAATTTTGCACACTAATCAAAATTTTCCCTCCTACACTTTCTCCCAGTAATTTTTTTCAGAAAAAACAGTGGCTCTCATTAGAGTTCTAATGATTTCTTCACTAAAATAATTTCCACTGCTTTTGATACAATGCCAGCTAAATCCACAGCTGAAGAAAACAACAAAGAGCTTGCTTTTGATTCACTACTTACTTCATGAAAGGAAATACTTACCCTCTCAGCCACAACACAGACATTGTTTTCCATGAAGTACCATGCCTAGTTTGGCATCAAGACAACACTTGCACTTTATCCAGAAGTACCAAAATTTACCTCACAGAACTGGCATGCACAAGTGTTATATATCCCACAATTACTTCAATAAATACCAGTCAACCTCATTAAACAGCATGCACAAGCACATCGTAATGAATTACGCTAATGCCAGAATACAAAATAACCCCACACCCAATTGACACTTAAAGGAGTTATTTAGTGGAAGAGAATGATTAAAAAGTACAATACATACTCTGAGAATTTTTAAAGCAAAAATCAGACACCTTTCTGAAAAACATACTTTCGTTGAACTACAAATTAGGGAGCTGCATAAAGAAAAATCAGGGGGAAATTCTCAGCCTCCTCATGCTGTGGAAGTGTAATCACCATGATTCTTCCTAGCTCCATGTGCTATGAATTTATGAATTTCAGATAAGTTAAGCACGCTTTGCAGATCCTGGGAGAGAATGAAATGCTTGCAGGTATTAGCCCTCATACCTGAAGCCAGCTGGAACTCGGGCAAGTGCTGTACCCATCTCGGAAGCTGCAATCACAAAGCATCAGACAAAGAGTGGGCTAATTTCAGCTGGGCAACAGTGGAAAGATCCTGCAAAATTGGACTTTGGCATCTCTGTAACTGAGTTTGCAATAATCTTCCTGCTAAATGTTCCCCAAAAGGTGAATTCAGCTTAGAATGCTTATCTGCATCAAAAATCCTGCTGAGAAGTTACGAAGTATACAGCACGTGTGTTTCTGTGCTATTGTGAAACACACAAAGGCCACTGTGCAGCATACTAGGAGTGGGGCCAATCATTTACTGACTGTATATTGTTATGGTTACCTGGACTCAAACTATGAGCTAGGAAGTATTTATTCTGACACTGCAGGCAACTTAGGAGGGTAATATTCAATACTGATGAACGAGACCGAGTAAGAGTATTATATGAGGACACTGGAAGCTGCTTCGGGAAGCCTAGTGCAAAAAAAAACCCCAACACCCGCTAAGGAGTTTTTCGAAGAACTGACCTCTGCTATTAATGGAAGCAGAACACAGCAACTAAAACTGCTATTCTGGAAGAGCTGTGCGACTTACTAGGATTTTCACTGCTGTCACTTGGAGTACCTTTACCATAACATTGCTGGAAGAGCCCTTTAAAAATAAAACAGTGTTTGCAACCCGCTACAAAAACCAACTTAACTAGGTCTTCTATTTTCAACCATGATGTACATTCCCACATGCCTGAAAATCACTGTGGAATTTTTATTATTTTCTGTGCTTCATATATCAGGACAATGTTATTTATTCTGTGTAGTTTAATAGGTCATCTCAGCTAGGTTGCTACCTAGTTTATTTATCTAAGTTATTTAGGCTGCTAAATAACTATTAAATTATTTGCTTACTTTTACACAATAGCAGCAAGCAACTCAAGTTCAGCAATACAAGCATTCTGCAAGTAGGATTCAAACTATTGGCACTGTAAGTAAAACAGGCCACATTATTCACCGTGCAGCATCATTGGCAAAATATTTTTGAGTGAACCCATTATGAGCTCTGCATAGATCAAGTGATTTCTACCTGGAAAAAGACCACACCTCCCTGGCTGCCAGGCACCATTACAAGAAGATTTTGCCAGAAGTGTGGTTTGAAGCCACTGACAGAAATTATACTGATATAGAACGCTAACTTCAAGGCTACGCCAAACCTCCAGGCGCAGCACTGTACTAACACGGCTGCGGAACCAAACCCAGTCAGCCCTGCTGCTAGAGAGATCTGGCAAAAGGCTTGCATGGAAATACAAACGTAAGGAAACCATCACAGTAGTTAATTCCAGGCCTTGCATTACTTATAGTAAAGAATGTGTCATTGCTTTAAGAACTAACTTACTTTCATTCTCCTAATAGGTACAGGTTGTAAACCAGCTTGCTTTTCAGTTCACAGCAAGAACATAATTCAAGTAGGGGTAAAGTAAGATTTCGTATGAGAAGCTACAGCAACGACAATACAGAAAGGTTTCTGTTCCCCATTTCCATCCTCACTGGTGACAGAAAAGATGGAGCTTCCCCAGGTGCTCTGGACATCAGGTCAAGGTCTGCTGGCTAAGGAGAAGCAGGCATTTACCTAGAAAAAGGTATGGGGCAGAAATCTAGTGAACCTCTCCATCCTACAGACTCCCTTCAAAGGCCCTAAGAAAACCCTCAGCCTTTTGGAGGAAACTGAGCTGCCCTCAGCCTGTCAAAATACCAGGACAGCAACAGTGCCATGGTGGTCACTTTACATTGAACCCTGAGCCCTTCCCAGCTCCTGCTGGGCCATTTGCTCCTCCTGCTCATTCCACAAACAGGTTTTCTCCCTACTTGCTCTCCAACTTCTCCTTTTTGTTACCGTTGTTACCGCCTCCATCCAAACGGGCCTTCCAACGTTGTGTCTTTTATGCAAAAGATAAATAAATGGCAAAAGTGAGACACACATGGAACCATCACAGTCACTCTGCTCTGCCTGGCTGAGTATTTTGCTCCCCAGCTTCTTACTGTTTAGATGGTGAAACGGTTGAGGACAAGGACCAGTTCCTTACCTCCCGCAGAGTGCAGCATAAAAGGGCTCTGATTGTAATTGTCGCTTCTCTGCTACTATTGAGAAGCAATTCACGGTTATACTTTCCTAAACAGGAATTTTTCATCTTGGAGTCTTCCACATCTCAAATCAGCGACCCAAACTGAAAGCTGTTGTTTTTCAAACTGTCTTCCCTTTCTTGACTACTTTGTCCCTATAAACACACCACCCTTTCCTCCCCAAAACATCCCTGACCTATCCTGCATTGACAGTTAATATTTTATGATGGCTGTCCAGCCAGTAGCGTGTATACAGAGATAACCATGACAACAAGTAATTAGCAGGTTTTGGCTGGTTGAATGCCACCTGTGAAGAAAACAGCAATTCGTCTCCTTACAAGAGACAAAAGAAAAGACTGAAGGAGCTCTAAGCCTCTTGCATTAAACCATTATATTCCTTCCCTACAGTGTAATGTTTAAACAAACACATTCAGACACCTATGAGTTTCTGTACACTAAACACAGTGCCCCCTGCACTCCCTTCCCTTTAACATGGCTCTAAAATCAGCTGAAATAATGTAGAAGTAATTTGGGTGATAAGCAGAGCTCTGTTTTATTTCTTTTTCAAATGAAACAGTTTCAGCTTTAACTGGTGACAAAAACTGAATTGGATTTTTCAATTTCTTAGATTACCATCAGTTGCTTTTTCACTGTTGCGTCCTTTGTGGGCTTCCTTCTTTTTGCCTGGACATGATTAAAAATTAAATGGAACACACAATTGAAATGCTCCTCCACTTTATTAGGAGCACTTGCCTGTGTTAGCCGGAATTCTGCATTCTTTCTCTGCCTAATGAAAGTGGGGATAAAAATGTTTCCTGGTTCCATCTTAGCAGGAAGACAGCTCTTGTCCTATGAGGTGGCATCAACCCCTCATCTCCCCTCACTCTATTGCACAGCAAAGATCTAGAAACCCACTCCCAAATCCCACCAGCCTATGGAACTGACAGGAGAGGATCTGGGCACTCGTGTATTATGGATATTCCTACAGCTTATTCCGTCAAGGATCTGATAACCACAGACATTTCTGCAAAACTGGGTTGAGATTTTTCTAAGTCATGTCAGAAATACCAGAAATTCCACAAGCCCTCCTGTCATCTTCTCGTTCTGGAGTCCCAAAGCCAGTGAAACCACGCAGAGGCACAGTGGGATTGCATGGGAGAGAAAGCATGCCCTTAACAGAGAATATTCCTGAAATTCTGCGTGCACTGCAAGTGGTTGCAAAGGCTGCAGACCAGCTGGACCCCTAATTTACATAAAAGTAGGAATCCCTTTTGTCCACAGAGCCAGGACAGGCAGTCACTGCTCAATGCTGACAGCACAACAGCCATGCCATGCCATGCCATGCCAGCCCTCTGCACCTCACCCCAAAGCACTGAGAATCAGCCAGAGCATTTGAGAGAAATAAGAGGAACAGAAATTTTTGAGGAGGTTTTCAGGCAGCTAAAGATTACACTTCCCAAGATTTGGACTCCACTGTTAGGAAGCAGTGTCCTGGAGAGACCTGGTGAGATCTGCAATTCAGAGTTGGTAATTCCGGTTTCTCAGCAGCCATCACGCCCACAGCTTCACGTGCTTCTAAGTTCTGGCACATCAACCGCTTGGGGACTGTTCACAAGCCACATGTGGCTCTAGAGAGGAGCCACTTCGCTTAAACAGGAAGGCTAAGATTAGCTTCCTGCACCTAAAATGCCTGCCTCTCAGATAAACAGCATGCTCTGAGACATGTAAATGAAGAAAGAGGCCAAGTTACTATTTCAGCTCTCAAAGCTCTTCTATGAACTGTATTGAAAAACATTACCCTTACACTGAAGAAAGAGAGGTGTTACATGACACTAAGGCTGCCTTGAAACTGTGTGCAGTACTGAAGAGCAGCAAAGGGAAGAATCAAGGCAGAGAAGTGAGAAGATGGGCAAATTGTTACTGAATGCATAAACACTGCGAAGTGTTAATCAAGTGTGTTTCTCCCTACATCAAGTTTGTGGCATATAGTACAACATAGTGTGAAAGTTGTCACACTAAGTGCTCTTCATTGTGAAGAGAGAGCAGCAGATTCTGTTTCCAACGAGATCAGGGTCTTGTTTGAAGCCTTTACATCTCTGACAGTGTACCAGTCAGAGAACAAAATTACTCTTTCTGTCCTCTCCCATATTTCCGTACTTACACATCCCCAAAGAAAACCAGTCATTTTCAAAATGTTTCCAGCATTAATATACCTGATTCCTTTAAATAAGAAAATACATATGTATTAGTCACATAAAAAGCTTTAAGGCTATACATAAAATGTGAAAAAACTTCAGCAACTCATGCTTATTAACATATCTGCCAATTTAAGTGGATGCTATTGATTTAGCTCATCAGATAAACACGTTTACCAGCAGCTATGCTTCTCCTATACTTCCAGTATAAAGCTCAATGACAGATACATGATGAAGAGTCCTGAAAAGGACAAAACAAATACTGATGACCTGTCATCCACAATTTCATGCAGCAGTTTCTAGTCCTAAATCTCCATTTGCATAAATTCAAACTTACTAATACTGGACTTCTAAGAGCAAGTCCCTCAAAAACCAGTTTTGCCCACTCCTGCTACTTTTCAGCTGCAAGACAGAAATTGTTATCCTCACCTATCTCATCATGGTTCAGAGGAGGATGCGCTCATTAACTCACACGTTCTAAAAAACAGGAATAGATGATCCTAAAGTTCATTTAAAGACATTATGTTTTTCCTTGAAAATTCGGCTGAAAGTGAAAGGGAAAATACAAAGAGGAGTAGTACACTGATCAATTCCAGGGGTTCCACATTTTCCTTTGAACTTTTTCCCCCCCTTTGAAAAGCCCATCCTCTAGCATTTCCATAGTAGTTTTTCAGATGTCAGTGAGGGGAGACAACAAACATCCAGACTTAATCCCATGAGTGCCACTGTCTTACAAATGGTGAAACCTGCAAGACAAGAGGAGCCAAAACCAGGGAGTATGAATTCAAGTATTAACAACAGGGATACAGCAAGGTAACCAAACATGCCCTGAGAATAGGCAGCAGTTTTTTTGGCTGCTAATCCTGGGATGGTGTCAGTTTTTGATAGTTCACGCTATGCAACACATCAGTACTGAAAAGGTCTTTGTGGCTGGCCTCATTTGGTTTTGCTACAGCTGGGCTAGACAATAGTCAGAAACACCCCTTACCAGTTTTTCTTTCAACTCTGTTACCCTTTCACTTCCCCAACTCAGCCTGTTTAAGGCAGAATTCAGAGGATCAAACGTACCTGTCTACATGGTGACATTTACATTATAAGGGGCTTGCTCCAGTTAAAACTGTATTCTCGCTAGACCGTAAGAATAGTCAATCAACTGCTTTCAGAGTATACTCCTACAACCCCTTGAAGACTAAATACTTTAGAAATATAAGTATGATTTATATTTTATCAGTTTTACTTAGAAACCAGTAAACTGCATATAATGGCATTTGATGTGTATCGCAGTTACAGGAAACAACTTCCCTGCAAGCTCTGAAATATATCACCAACAGTATTCTGCACAGCCTTTGAAGCAGTTATCATGGAGCACCTCTGCTCATTGGTTATACTGTATATAGATGAGAGTGGTTCAGAACTTCCAGCATAAGACTACAAACTGATCTTTTTTTGGGTCTATTCCCAGCTTTATTTGTGATTTGCAATGAAACAAGTAATACTACAGCAACTCTAAACTACTCTACACAAGACAGAGTACAGAGACTGAGCAAGGTGCCCAAAATTGTGGAGCAGTGAATTGTAGAAAACCAGAATTTAGGTGTCCTGGCTATTGGTTACCGTGTAAGCCTCAGTCAGGCTGTGGGAGTTGACGTAAAAGACACTGAAATGTGCCTCTTGTTACAGCAGTACAGAGACATTTGTCAATGGCAACTTTACAACACTATGGTAGAAAATTACTAAATCCTATGCATGTTGTGTACTACTCGGTTGTAAGATAGGAAGTAGTATCCCACATTTTACATTAACACAGAGAGGATGCAATTTTGTTCATAATTTTAACCTTTTATGGTGTTGGCCCCTACTTTGCCTGTTTTGATTGTAAATTGGACTTACTGCTACCACATCAGCTCTAAGCTTCCTCTTGTTGATCAGAGTCCTCTTGTCACCTCTATATACCCCCGATTTCTAGACCCGTAAAGTCTAATGCCTATTCTCTGTTAGACTTTCTAAGTTCTGTTGACATTTTCCCTTCCCCGATTCTCCTAGAAAGGCATCTGCCATATTTCCATTTCAATGTGCCCTATCACCTCTATCTGGAAGTCCCATATTTCAAACACAGTTAGCGTTTATTAGACTAGAGACAGCAAGCTAACTAGTTCAAAACTGAAATTTAAGCTCAGATAACTGTTGTCAGTCTTTTGTTCTATAAATGAACAAATCATAGTTCATTTTCACTTTTGTTTTAGCTGACTTTGCTATCATTATTGCATTTGGCAGCTAAGACAATATGTTGAGTTTTGGTAAATTTTCTATGGAATGAAGGAAGTAGTGTCATGCAAGCACTCGGAGAAGCTCCGTCTTTGGTAATATTAAATATGCTTGTCACTTGTGTGTGTATATATATATATGCCAAGTCATCAGAAATAATTTATGCAATTATTTATCCAATATACAGAAACTGCACTTGAAAAGGCTGTTTCAGCCTGACATATTGCAGATGCAGTTTGAATTTATCAAGTAATTCAGCTGGAAATATAGTCATAAGGATATACTGACATGTTCTTCTTGCCTTGTGTCCCTTCGGCCTTACAGCTCCACGTCCTACACATAAGGTTTTCAGAAAAACAAGGACCCCGTTTCCTCTCTGTAAAGGGATTTGAACCCACATGTCTCCCAGTCACTAAACGAAAGGTTCTCTCAGTTCAAATCTCGCTTCTGAACCAGCAGATCGTGGATTAAGCATGGAATTTCTAGACTATTCTGAAGTGGGTCCTTGTTAGGTGGGCTGTGAAGATTAGGCTGCTTCAAAGAAAAAAATATTTCTACATGAAAATAGTGTCATTTGACTCAGGGAAGCCAGAATAGAAAGGAGGATCCTTATCGTGTTACATGAAAGGAATTGTCACGTGCTCATATTAATAAGTAACCAAACATTGATGAATATATACTCAGATTTTATATATTTTTTTCCCTTCTATACATATTTCTATGGTCATTTCTACAAGAAAAAATAAAACCTTGCTTAGCAGATTTATATTACCCCAGTCACACCCTGCAATGGCATCCCTCTGAGGCAGACTAATCGTGCCTGCTTCCTGCCTGCGGTACATTAGGTCATCCTTCCCTGATAGCCCTGCTCTCCAGCCACACAGGGCACTTCAGACAGAGAGCAAGAAGGACAAATCTCTTCTTCTCCAGTCAATCTATATTAAGGGGCTTACATTGCAGAGCAAAGGAAGTGCTGGAAGAGGATACAAATACATTAATATCATTACAGCTTCTAAATGATCCTGGGAAATTAAAAACTGTCTGCTTGAAGAACAGAAAGAGACTGATGTGCTACAGGCATCCTCACAGATCTCACCATAGTAACCAGAACAGCCAAAATGTCTGCATCTGCTAGGTATCGCATTTATATTTGAAAATATTTTCCTCCATTTCTGTAACACAATTCTGCAAGTGGGTGAAGGACTGCTAATGGCAGAAAAATAATAACCAAAGCCTAAAGGAAATGCCTTTTTATAATGAGCAAAGGAGAGGGAGAGAAAGGAGAGAAAAAAAAGTTCTGTAACCTGTTTTCTTCACACATTAAGGCCTTCTTGCTACAGAGATATCTTAATCAATCAAATAGCTATCTGAACAATACACATCTTGTATTCCATCACAGATCATAGATATTTCTGTATCCATGTAATGAGATCATTTATTTTGGTATATATTAATACTAGCAGAAACACTTGTCTATATTTAGATGTACTGAAACACTATTTTCCCAAAGTTCTTGTACTTGAAATGTACATAAATAATCAACAGCCAGTAGGCAAAATAAACAGAAGAATTGCAATGAATACACAAGTGAGTACAATTCAGATTTTTTTTTCTTTCTTTTTCAAGCTTTATGGTATGTTTTCATTATAGACAAAGGCAGGTAAGTATGGTATCTGCTGCGTTTGTTTGCTCACTCTGGAAGGTCGGGCTTCCGTCACACCCTCCGGCTTGCATCTTCCTGGCAGGTCATGCAGATTGTTTTGCTGATACCACCATGTCAAAGCGACCAGTCTTCTATCTCTACCTTCCCCTAATATATTTTGAATTCCTAAAGAAAATCCTCCTGTGTTTTATTTAGGGTACTTCGGTTGTACTAAAGCTAGCAAATGTGACGTAGCGTGGTAGCTGTACAATAATCCTCTGTTACAAAGCACAGAAAAGGATCACTCAGACCACCCTCTTAGTGTCAGAGGAGGGGAACAAATCCCAGGGACCATCATCAGACCTCCATACGTATGCAGAACTTAGTATTTTTCACAACGTAATTCATCACAAAACAGGCTGCCAGCACTGCCATTTTGTGCTGCCACAGAAGATTTTGCTGAGATAGCCGTTAGCGCTAATGCTTATCCTGGCAACGGATCATGCTACTGAATAAATTTGCTTGCTGTAATTATTTGAATTACTTAAAATTAGTGAAGTGCCAA
>NW_010225489.1:24291-24601 GCF_000690775.1 Eurypyga helias | reverse complement strand
AGGGAGATGCATGCATTTTCTAACAAAAATCAAAGCAAAGTTGTCATAGTCAACCAAAATGGATTCTTGTCTTTAAATTCCTCTTAGGGTTACAAAACATTTAAAATTAAAAGCCACTTGGGCCTCAGTTAACCAGTCATTTAAGAAAAGTCCTAAGGGGTGTGGTTTTAAAATGATTATGAAAAACTCTTACGAGAAGGAACGAATATCCAGCAATTCTAAACAAAGATGTGCAAGTACGTAACTCACATAATTCCCCAAAACTACTATAATTCATTTAGCACTATTTAGATATTAACAACCATTAGTA
>NW_010225489.1:16682-24255 GCF_000690775.1 Eurypyga helias | reverse complement strand
AGAGTGACTAAGTTTTGCACCATGGTTACCACCTTTCACTCCAGCCCGCACTGCCTCAGATGCGCACCCTTGCCCCTGTGAAGCAATGGAAGTGTTGGAGAGAAGTCAAAAATGTAAATCCTCACCGGATGAGCTATCAGCTGAGTTTAAACCCACTGTTGTTATACACCCTCGTATCATGTTTACAAGTCATAAGAGGTCCTGGCTGTAAGCAAGCTACTATTTCCTGGGTGGTTATAGAACCAAAAACCTGCAAGGGAAAGCCCACAGATTTCTCAGCATTCAGTGAGTGGCTGCTCCTATATTCCTAAGCCTTGAATTCTCACTTTTAACTTTAATGGATAGTTCAGACATGAATGCACATAAATAGTGCAGCATAATAGTCGTAAAGAGTTTCACTGACCCTATTCATTTCAAGTGAACACAACTATAAACAGGAAATCAAAGTATAATTACAGTGACTGTTATATGGATATAAAACCCCACATCTTCATTTCCAGGTACTTATATCTTAGTAAGAACTACAGCTTGCCTTGGAAGGCTGTACCCTCACAGGACCTTCTCTCGACTTTTATGACTGCTGGTTTCAGGATACCCCCACAACTGGGGCAGCAAACGCTAGTATTAGGTACCGACCCTTGCGCTCCTTGTAGATTTGGTAGCTGTACATACCCGTTCAGAACAAGTACGAAGGAAATGAATGGCAAATTTGGGTTTGAAAGCAGTACGTATGTAAGTATTGCATACTTTTCATTGCAATAAATATAGACAAAGACAGGCAAAGGCATGTCAGATTTAGATGATAACCCACTTTCAAGGCAGATGCCCTCTGTTTTCCCTCCCTCCTCAAATCATCAATCACGTTCTTGTCAACTTGGATATTTTTGCAAGCAAAAACTTGTCAACAGGTTCCATTCAACTGAGGTGGAAGTGTGAAGGTCCTACATAACCTCAAAAACCTACAAACCACAAAAGCCTCAAATAATAACACTGAAGCTGGAGGAGAAAACACAAAATATCACATCTCAGGTTATATATCATATGTATTACCCAAAAGCGTATTGTTTTCACCTTGGTGGAACAGAAGTAAAACCTGTGTTGTAGACAACAGTCACTTAAACTCTTACTGTAAACTGTGGATATTACAATCACTTTACTGCTGCAATAGTAGCTGCATTTCTCTTTTGGCAATGGAAGTATGACAGTTGCCTGAGGTTTGGATTTGGTAATGCTTTACTATGGGAAACAGCAAGGTCAGATGCAGATAAAGGACCTAGTTCTTCCATACTTTCCTCCCGATCAATTGATTTCCATGAACAATACACTTCTGAGCAAAGCCCAAAGCAAAGTTTGAAATCCAAGTGCCTACTCCAACACATGCTGCCTGGTTTTGGGGGTTTTGTTTTGGGGTTGTTTTTTCTCTAGGAAGCAAAACAAGGACAGCTTGCCTATCTCTCCTATTTAATCACTCTTAGAATAATAGCTCTGCATTTGCTTTATTCTTGATGGTGTAATATTCACATATTCTAGACATAAGTTCTTGGTTAGGGATAAAGACTGAGTTTTCCTTTAAAGTATGTGTTAAAGGACTACAGGAGTTATGTGTTTATTTGCATCATACTATCATTATAGGAAAACCTGACCTTAGAAGAAATGTATAATAATAGTATTGAGTGAATAAGATGACATTTGCTTATTTTTTGGATCACTTTCATTTCTGCATTAGTGACTAAATCCAAGCAGTGTACAATATGAATCAAGATGTGATTCATTCTGCCATGAATTAATATGCATTAACTTAATGAAAAAACCTAAAGGTTATTTAAAAATCCCACCAAAGCGTACATGTTCCAAGAATAAAATGAATCAGACTACATAAAATTTCAAGACAGTCACAATCCCGCACCGCGACTGTTTTCAGCTCTTCATGACTTTGGTTTAAACACAAGAGTTGAGTGCCTTCGAACACTTCACGTGGGTATTCTGCACGCCGGTTGTAAGAAAACAGTAATTCTAACCAGGGAGGAAGTCAGGATTTCTCTGCCTGATCCCAGTACTATCCCAGTCGCATAGCACAGGTTGTTTGGATCCTTGTACATGGAGCAACACTGGGTCCCAATGTTCAGCAACAGCCAGCACGACCCCCATTTTTCTTCATGTGGCCTGGGTTCCCAAGCAATGGGAATACCCTTCCAATCTTTTTCTCTAGCATCACCTCTACAGTTTAACAGTTGTAAGAAACTCAGCACAAGGTGGCATCATTTTAAATACCAACACTAGGGAAAAGACCACAAGGCAACCGAAGTTGTATGTGCACTCTACCTAATGCTAACAGCCCTCGGCAACCCCAGTGTCAACTACAGACTCATTTACTGCTGTCGTTAATACAGCATCAGGAAGGTATTTACTTCGGAAATATGAGAAAGTAATGCAAAAGGCTAATCTCTTCCGTACAGCCCTGAATGAAGTGGCCATTATATCCTTATCCCTAATTAACCCGCAGAATCAATGGATCTTTTTGCAGTTTCATTTCATTACACATTCAGCACCATGCTTATAAAGTGGGAACAGCTCAGATATGCAATCCTGAGTGTACCTTTTTTTATAAAATACCCTTTGTTTATATGCTTAAATATCCAGGCCTTTAAGACACTATCTTTTCTGCTGAAATGCACACCCCAGAAACAAGGCAAAAAGTGAAACACTTCCAAGACCACATGTAATAATGGTGGAATAATTTAAAAAAAAAAAAAAAAAATTTACTAAGATTCCTGGAAAGAAACATCAAGCCAACACTATGACTTTCAGCCTCTTCTATCCTGTACATGACTATTTCTTAACTGCAACCGAGATCTTGTTTCAGTTTGAGACAGATGACTGGTACAACCGAGTAAGGGGAGAGTTGCTCCCCGGATAGAAGCTGCTGTGAGAAGAGGCTTGTCAGAACATTCCGTCATGCTCTTCCCAACAGACTGAGCACAGATACTGCTCAGCTCCAGATGGGCGTATCACACGTTTTCAGAAATAAAGACATAAAGTGAAAATATGTTCTAAATAGCTACTTTCTCCCCCCTCTCCCCCCCTGCTCTAATTATAAATCCATTCCTAGTTTTGTTGGATTTCTCACTGCATGCACTCTGCAGTATGCCTATCATTATGAATGGCAAAGAGTTGCATAATGGCATTGTTAATAGTCATTCACAGAAGTGTGCTGTAATGCATTTAAAAAAACCACACAGGCTAAGTCAGGCTAAACAAGTAGCCTGATTTTAAAACTGCTGAACAGACAAGCAACACCCACTCTTCAGTGGAGCTGCTGAGCGCTCAACACTTGAGAATTACAGCGCTCCGTAATCTCTGCTCCTCGTTTGCCTCTGGAACATTTCGGCTTTAGACAAGCCCATTCAATACTAATCCCTTCCATGGGAGTAAAATAAACAAACACAATTTTTGGGAGGAGTCTAGACTACTCTAGCTTTGTGCTAGTTATGGAGCTTTGGCCTGAAATGTGACGGCAGGTGTAAGGGGTAAAGCTCTGTGTGCTCACCGGGACTCTGCCCACGTTCCCCTACACCATATTTGGGCAACCTTTGGAAAAATAAGTGCACACTGTTGTTTTACTAGACCTCTTGACTGTATCCCAAATCTTAAATTACAAATCTTAAATGGTAGATAATAGCCTTCTTTGAGATTTTGCACCACAAGCCCAGCCCCTTGGAGATTAACGTTTTGTTGCCTATTTTAGAATGTCCTGTCCCTCCCAGCTGCGAAATAGCTTCAAGCAGAAGTACCAAACATCAGAAGACAAAACAGTAACTGCATTTGACATAAAGCCCTCAAACTATATTTTACAGTCTCACAGGCAAAGTGTTATTGTGTATTTATTGTCTGGATTTTGAGCTGTAATTAAAGAGATGATGTTCTGCGTAACAGGAAAACGCACAAGTTCAGGCACTGTGGGTTTTTTTTCTCATCTTACCTGCACTCCTCATTAGAGTAACTGTACAAACATCCCAAAATAATTTATTTGCCTAAATTCCCTTTCCTAACGCAAACTCAGGAGGACTTACGAAAAATGAAAGAATAGAAAAGATCAAATGTATCTGCTCAGTTCCTGTTTCAGACAGGAGAACGAACACCTGGTTTTATGAACTTTTGCTCAGTAAAAATCAGTAGTATTGTCAGGATAAATATGAAAACAGTAAAATAGCAACATTTTCTTCTGGAGTCATTTTATAAAACCAAGTTTGCAAAAAACCCCCCAAAGCATACCAACCCTACATATATCTGAATGACTACAAAGAAGAAATGTTGACATGCGTAATTCAAAGGAGTCAGGCCGTTTACTGAACTTTGCTGTCCTTTCAGGTTGCCATACAGAGACTTGGACAAGATGAGAAAAGGACAGTATTTCAGGACCACTAAGATTGGGATCAATTGCAACCGTGACATTTTGATTTCTCAGTGTACTGACAGTAAATTCCAAAGGTGAGAAAGTTCTAAGACGCAATACACAGATTCATTCCTGAACTTGCGGTAAGACATGTTATCATTACCATGAATATTCATCTATACTTTACCTCAGAGAATACTATAATGTAGCAAACTGATCTAGCAGATCTATAGGTGTTTAGGATATGATTGAGGGGAAAAAAGGCCTGTAAGGGATATGTTGACCATTCTTTACTGACATTCTTTGCAAGCAGGTTACTCCTCCTATTTTGGGGCATACTGTAAAGCAATTGATAGAACTTAAAGTATATTCAAGACCGAAGAAGGAAAAGCAGTAACAAAAGCAGTGAGGTGAGCACAATGAGAACAGAGTGCTGTTATCCATCTGCCCCATCCTACTACCAAATCCCACCTGTGATTCTACCACCCCCACCCCACCAAAATCACCTGCTGCAGGAAAATGTTACCATTTAAAAACCATTCTTGGTAACTTTAATAAATTATGGAGACTTTAAAAAGCACAAGGACGAGGGTAGCTGGCTAATGCCTATTCCTCCTTTTCCACACTGCCCTTGACAGCAGCGGGAGCCAGAGCCAGCAGGCTCGCAGGTCAGAAAAGCACTGCTCTTCCTGCACTGCACAGCCTGCCAAAACATGGAGTGGCGTATCTCCTCCACCGCTTTGAAGATTTGAGCTGGAATGACTCTCTTTTTAAAGGCAGCCAGCTTGGCTGTCTCATACGCAAACTCACCTAGACTGCTAGCCCCCTTTTGCTTACTGCTTGGCATGGACTGGCAGTAATCTCCCAGTACCAAGTAGATAGGTCCTTTTCACTAAATGTAATTTCCAGAAAATGAGACATGTTTAGCCCTAGCTTACAATTAGGTGTCGTAAATACCATGCTTTGCAATCTGCTGATAAAAACACCCACTCCAGAGATTAGGCAGAATCTGTGTTGCTGTCCTCTCGCTCTCAGAGCTTCCACTACAGGGACTAGTCTGATGCTGCAGCCCACAGAAGCTCTTCCTGCCAAGGTCATCGCACAGGGCTGCTGACTGCCCCTCCAAACTGACCCTGCCCGCTCTGCATTTCATTTGACACTAGGGTCAGCTCTGCCACAATGGATCTTCCTTACAAAGACACACATACGTGTATAGAAGTGAAAAAGAGACTGGTGAGCCGCATCTTAATTGTGTTTTCAAGATCTTATGGTAGCCAACACCTCAAAGTAGAACTGTGAGAACAGAAGAAAGGCTGGCTGTACAGCTCAGAGTGAAACATTTCATTGTATAGCCATCCTCTCATTTAACAGAGCTGCAGATTTTCACATGATTGAAAAGCCTGAGACTTGAGAAGGAAGAAGAAGGACACCATTCTCTGTTAAATACTTAAGTTGGTGCAATACAAAGGAAAGGAAAAGACACGGAGAGAGGAAATCCCTGTAAGTCAAGCCATGGATATCACAAAGATGTCTGGAAAGGGTGAGTTAAATAGAATATCTGTAGTCATGGGCTCCTACTTCACAGTCAATAGGAAAAACAGGGAACAGAAACATGCAGTTAAATCCATGAAATGGCACTGACACAGCACTGGGAATAAATACGAAGGTTTGGCACAGCGAGAGAAGAAAATTCAGGTGGAAGCAAACAGCTTTTCAGTTTTGTTGCATCTAGGTTCTGCTTTGGGGTTGGTTGGTTGTTTTTTGGGGGGGTGGGTTTATTTTATTTTGGTTTTTATTTTTAAGTGTGACGCTAGGGGGCATTGCAGAAGGCATCTTCATCCTGCATGATGCCCAGGCTGGGGCTGTTTCACAACGCTGCTCACGCAGCACACCCGGACTCTTCTTATTTCCAGGGCTTGGAACTTTCTGAAGACATTTCAAATCTCTCTCCTGAAAGATAATTTTTAGCGTTTCCAGGCAGATCACACGATTATTTTTCCCCCTCTGAAACAGTAAATGCAAGCAATACAGTAATGCTAACAGGCTCAGCAGACGTGGTTAGGTGGCGCAACTCGTTGGCACAACTGAGAGCAGGATTAAGAACAAAGGCTGTAGTTTAACCACACTCCTAAACTCAAGAAAAGAAGTTATGCTCCTGTTTAGCAGTTACCCAAAACAATCAGCCTTGCATTTTCTCTTCAATTCCTGTTTGACAGCATCATAAATTACAATGTTCCAGGCCATCATCCCACTTTCAAAAGTTTAGCTTTCAAACAAATCACCTACAAGCCTTACTGCAAATCCGATACTGCATTATTCTGTATATTTTAATCAGTGGATGAACAGACATGCTGTTTGGGTTTTATTTTAATTGCCAGCAGCATATCTTCAAATATTTTCATTTATTAAGTTATTAAATTGCTAAGTTTATTGCATTACTAAGTATGAGGTTCCATAACAAAATCTTGAAATTCAACAACTACTCAGAATTTACATATTTTTAGAATATTTCTCTCATACTGTATATCTAAAACCTAACCAAAACAAAAAAGCTGGCTGCTGAAATCTGCTTTAAGAACAAGACAGTGAAAACCTTACTTAACAGTGGTTTGCAATAGCTGCTCTGAAACCCTTTTTCTCAAATACTTTGCTATCAGGTGAATGCAGTATTACCACAGTGAGCACCACCCTTGCACTACACCTTTTATCTTCCTGTTAAAATACTAGTAAAATAAGGAGGTTTGGATCAGCTAACTCAGACTATGTTTTGATTGTTACACATACTAGCCGTCTGGATCTTTTTACTTAAAACTAGCAGAAGCCTTATCTTATATCTTCACAATACTTCCACCCTTTCTTTAAAAAACCCAAAAAGGTCAATAATATCTTCATATGCTCCATGGACACATTCTAAAATAAAACCTTATTTTCAGCTGGGACTGTCCCTCTGCATTGTGAGGCACATGGAAGATACATGATAGGGTGATTCTCCTGGCTATAAAAGCAAAGCTACTGATTTCACCTGCCTAGGAAACACTTCTTCCTATTTTTGCCTTCCAAAACTATTTCAGCAGATGTTCCTAATGACAGAAAACTGTTTCTTACCAGGTGGTAAGGACATGCCAGGAAGCTGTAAGTAACTGGTGTGGAAGGGGCTCTAACAAGAAGGGACACAGTGTA
>NW_010225489.1:0-16670 GCF_000690775.1 Eurypyga helias | reverse complement strand
AAAGAGGTTAATTGCTTCCATTGACACTCATACTCATCAGTTCATTCATGCTTTTGAAAGAGCTGTACGAGAACTACGTAATGAACACATATGAAGAGCATGAAATGTTGCAAACTACTTTTATTTGAAAACTGAATGTTAGACAAAAAAATTGATGCAAGAAACCACTCTGTACCAAGCAGGCTTAAATTTGTTGTGCCTGAGTGACTGAAATAGCTGGACCCCACCATGGTTTATAGGGTGGACTGGCATCTCCACATTTAGATTTTCATACAATAGAGAGACAAATAAAACCCCTCTCTGGGATGTGTCCTTCAGACTCAACAGAGTATGAGTGGAACCAGCCGCCACAATTACACAGACCATCTTTGATAATAAATTTTCAGCTGGAAAACCATTCGAAGTGACACTGCTCTATTTGCTAAGGCTTTCCCCTGTGATAACTCCACACTGGCATTCTACTGCAAATATTAATTACTAATTAGTAATGATACTGTCTCCCAACAACACACAACAGTAATTAAATAAATTAAATTACAGGTCTGTTTAGGGGAGCAGAGAAAGGGGAAGACTCCTCTGCATCACTTGCATAGCATTAGCTCCATCTGACCAGGGTACATGTGAATCCTACAGCACTTTGCCTGAGGCTTGTGTATTCTGCATTTACATCCTTCACACACAGCTGAGATTTTGCCTGAAGATGGCCATCTCCATCAGGATAAATTTCATCCTCACCACATACAGCGCCTCTTGTTTTAGCAAACATTATTTATCCTCAGAGCCTCCAAGATCAGTGTATCCATATGCTTTTAATATGCAAAGAAGCCCAGGCACAGCCCCAGCCAAAGGTACACAGCAAGAAAAAGCTGGAAAGCTGCAGAAGAAAGTCCTGCCCTTGTCCTGGGAAACGCAACTCTGGACAGATCTTCTGAAAATCCCACTTCCACCACCACTTCTTCCTTTCCCAGATTCTCCCACTCACTCCATTAGATAAAAATTCCAAGATAATTACATATTCCCAGCACACTAGAATCATTCAGATTAACAGGGTTTTATCAATACTGTGAATCCTACATATGTTTGGGATCTTTTTGGAAAGATTCTTACTAACTTAGAAACCAACTAACAGAAATAGGTGAAGTGACCTGGATTAATATCATCAACCACCCCTTGACTAAGAAAATGTCCTTAAAAACACCATCAGGGGAAATTACATGAATACCAGGTAGTACAGAAAAACCATTGGTGTGCTTTTTAACTTTTGGTTTTCATGTTATTTTATCAAGAATAAGACCAAATCAATAAAATAGTTCACTACTGATTATTCCATGAGTGACGCATCCAAAAAGAGTCGAGAAGGAGGAACACAGCTTGCAGTGATCTGTTCATTTTGGCATTGATATAAGCTTACATCAAGCTGGAAGAAAAAGACCCCAGACACACACACAACAGCAATACACAATGGTTATATAACGCTTATTACCCCCGAAAAATTGTTATTCTCCCTAAAGAGCAGTTTTAAACAAAACTGTGAAACAGACTTAATGGTGAAAAACATGAAGCACCACACTGCTTTATATTCTTTCCTTTCACAATATGACTCCTTAAAAAAAATTATTCTGACAGATCAATCCTTGTTTACATTCACAAATTGCTAATGCGCTATAGAGAATCCTCAGCAACCAAAATCCCTCGGAAGCACAAACCTGAAACAAGTGTGTGATGGTAACACTTTAAATTAAGTGTCTTAAATATACTTAGCTATGCATTTAATTTAGACATAATAAGACACAGTGTGTATTACATATCAAAGAAATGCTGAAGAAAATATCCCATGTGTAGTATTTCCCCATCCAGCCAGTTCACTCCTCCTCTTTAATGCTAAGGGATAAAGGCAGGGTTTGACATGTGCTGCTTTGGGAATGAAAGGATAGCAAACTTCATGCCTGTTTCAGTTTATCCAGCAAATACTGGCAGACCCAGCACCTGGCAGTCAGTGGAATGCAACAACCTGCACCCCCGTTAGCAAGCAAGACTAACTGTAAGAGAATGTGGAGATTACCATTACTTACGTAAAGTATTTAATTATTGCTGATATTCCAAACTCGAAATCTGAGGTATTTAGAAGAGTGACCAAGGAGAATTAGTGGTTTGATCAGATACCAAAAGCTTCATCACTTGAAATAAGGACTTAACACCCATTTGGTTAAATGCCTTTATGTAACATTTAGATTTAAAACCTGAAGCTGAACCTGTTTGGCAAGTGAAAGGTCCAACAGCTAAGCACACCACCCTGGCTCCAGTATTTGGCCCTTCAGAAACATTAAAAAACCACCCTCTTTTTTCATCTTAAAATCATAAAATGCCTACTTTGGTAATCACCTCTTCCCTACGAAAATTCCTCAGTACGTTCAACAACGGGTGATGGAGCTCATTCCTTCTTCGCAGGGTGGTGGCTCTCTCTAGGCTCTGAAACTCTGCAGAGCACCATCCCCTACTCCTGCCTCAAGTCAGCCAGAGGTGAAGGAAAACTGCAGGTTCTACCACCACCTCCACAAACTGGAAATGAGGTAAATGGACTGAGGAACAAGCCCATGCCCAGTACGGGTTATGCAGATATACAGACTCCTGTTTGGAAGTCAAAGGGGGAGGCTCAGACACGCTTAGTTTTCTCAATCTGTAATGGATAGATCGATCAAAGTAATTGTAGTTTAGGACATAACCACTGCATAAATGTGATAAGTATTTTAACACCTACCAGGCCTACCTAGGCGCTATCACTAAGGCCTACTGAATTCTGTAATTGCATCAATCAGAGGGTTTGGAAAAAGGAAATACCAGATGCCAAACAGGGAGCCTTCGGGTTCTAAGGAACCTGAAAAAGGTGTTCCTATAATTCCAGGTAAGTTGAAGCTGGAGCGAGCTGACGTTTACATAGTGGTTTAATAAAAGGATTGTAACAGAAACTTTTGTATAATTTCTTGTCCCCAAAACTGCAGTATGAAACTGAAGCTGATCACTCTGTCTCTTGTAGCTCAAACCCACTTTCTGTAATCCAATCTAACTGTAACCTAATTGTACATAAAACAATTTACTGCAAAGGAGACAACCTGACCTGGACGGTAAGTGCCCAGCTTATGGAGTAGGAGGCACTGGAAGGCCTCCAGCTGAGGCACCAGGAACCAGTAACAACCCACAGGTCACCCAGCCTGGGACACAGCCCATTGCACTCATGTTCTGCCACGCTGTGCCCGGGAGAAGTCACCGAGGAACCAGACCCCACGTGGGGCCCCAGCACTTGGGGTGGTAACATGAGTGAAAAAGTATAGGCTCTGTCCTACAGATGGAAACCAACTCTCTGTGGAAACTGTAAAGCGTCCAGTTCAACATAAGGAAAGCGTTCAGATAACAAGATTCAACCCAAAACCAGACTCAAGGACAGCAACTTCCTGACGGAGGACATGCAGCAACATCCACGGTCATTCAAGGGAACGAGCAACTCGGAAACCCAATGAGAAAATGCTGTAAAAGAAATGGAAGAAAGAAAAGACAACACAGGCCTCAAAGAAGGCAACCCCGGGAAGTGACTGGTCCTATAGCAATTGGGAACATAGCTCATGAAGCATGGGGGAAATCCCCACAACAAGAGAAGCAAAAGTTGGTGAACAAAGAAGAGCTAGTTAAAAAAAAAAAAAAAAAAAAAAAATCAGCTGAAGCACTTATCCACAACTGTACTTCTACTTCCTAGACGCACCCTTCTAGTCACACCTGAATTTTCTGGAAAAAAGCTCAGAACTGTAGGATGAACTTATGTCACAAGATCCAAGTATCTCCCTCAGGTTTCATGATCAATCACAAATTGCAGGACTCCTCCGTTAAAAAAGCATGTTTAAAAAAAAATAAAATTGTTTTTTGTCAGTGAAAGTGGTAATTTAGCAGCAAATGGAAAGATTGTCACTCAGGTTACAAGTTCTGTCACTTATCTATAGAGAATGAATTATGTTGAAAATCCAGTAACAGCTCACCTTGCCATTTCATTTAATACAGACTATGACAGTAACCTCTACTTACAATTTTTTAACCATATATACCTTGGGGCTAGGAGATGCTGACTAATACTGCTGGAGCTAGGTAATACCAATTAGACTATTTTTTCCAGGGAACACAAGAATTTGAAATGGCTCATTTCAAAACAGTAACTTGCCATCACATACGCTTTATTTTGTTCCAGTCTGATAAAAGGAAAACAAGGATATTACTATGTACACCAAAGTGATTCCAGTCAAGGTAACAGGAATCGATGCATTTTACTTTTCTGGGGCAATTCAGAAAATTGCAGGTGGCAAGAAAACATAAATGCATTTGATTCAAGGGAACACAATTTTGAAGCCTAAAATCTTAGAAAGCAGAATAAACATAGTAGTTAGAATGATTGAAAACTGCTTTATTCTACTGTTCTTGGAAGTTTTACTATTTGGACACACAAATGAAGAGTATCTTCCAAAAGTCCGGGGGGCTTTTTGTATTTTGCTTTTTCCTTTACTGTATCTGCTGAAAATGTGAGGTTAAGAATCTATCCCATCAATAAAATGGACCTTAAAGCCAAAGAAGTAGAATATGACAAGCAAGGCCAAAACAAATCTGTTCATCATACCATTGAATTAAATTTTCAGCACAGGATGCACCGACATATTAACATTTAAGGCCATCACCATACAGTCAATGTAAATCTGTAAGAACAATTTCTCATCCATAGAAACGAAGTTAGCAACATAGCGTAAACCTTATTTACCAAGATAAGAAGAGAGACAGTTTCCTGGTAGAGCCTTTTTGCTTTTAATTTCACAAATTTTAAGAGATTTTAATTTCTCAGCTTGTCAGGAACAACCCAAATTTAGAAATCAATTTACACTGCAAGCAATAAGTTAATTTTATTAATAAATTAAAAGCTACAAAAAAAAAAAAAATTCAGAGGTCTACCATGAACATTTTCTTTACCACTAGCAATGAGTACTTCTGCACTGGGAGCAAACAGCAGTGAATATTCTTCCCCAACAACCATAGTATGTATGAGAACCGAACACAGATAAACATGGTTCCTTAAAGCAACCAAATCAGTGAATCTAGTGTAAATGACAGCTATGAAGGTCGTGCGATACCGTCATGAATCTCAGAATCAAACCAGCATTTCTCACGTCGTCATGACAAAAGTTGGTCTCCACAGGAGCTGAGTTAGGATCACCAGAAGTCCCACTGTAATCAGGATGAATCATTAGACCAATCAAGGATGAAATGCCCAGACCTCAGGCCTGCTAATATTGTACCCGCTGAAATCAGTGGTGCTATTTGAGTACAGGCAGGCTTTGCCTATGAAGGACCTCATCCAGCTCCATCAGAGGCAGGGACAACTCTTCTCCCTCCTGGATGAGTATTGATACTGCATTTTCATAGGAGTGGGAAATGGCTCATCACACCTGAGAACCTCTGAGCTGTCAGCATCTCCCCCACCCCACAAACACCCCTTCAAATACAGACACATTGCTGACCAGATTTTCAACTGTGTGCAACGATGGCAGAGTCCCCTCTGGAGACAGCCACCAATGCTGCTGAGTCAACCTTGGAGTCACGACAGAGCAAATACTCCCTGGCAGAAACTGTGAAGCGTGTTCCCAGCACAGTGAGCCCAGGCTACTGGCTCAAGAAAAACACATTAAGCTAAACCTCCTATTAGTCCAAAAATCGTAATGTTGGCTGCCCTAAACATTCTGACCTCAGGCACCGATTTTCAATCTGCTGCGTAAGCAGCTCACTCCTCCCTGCATAGCATATTCATATTTTACACAAAGCAATGGCACACAATGCTGAAATCATACTACAGGCATCAACTAAATAAGGCAGTGAGGTGGATTAATAGTCAGATTACTCTAAAATCACATTAAGAGTTCTGCATGAGCTCTCTCCTGCATATATTTAAGAATAAACTCTTTTTACACCTTTCTGGTAGGCGTTTCCATTACTGATTTATGCTCTACATATACTGAGAGACATACCAGCAAAATTAATTCTGCAGGTTGTCTGAAGATCCTGGAGGGGGCAGGGGAAGAGAGGAATGAAAGATTCCCCAAAACAAAAAAGATAGGCATTTCCAGCAAAGCTTCTAGTATAGGAGTTTAGTGTGAAATTTCCCACTACTCAGAAGCGACTGGCGCCCAGCAAATAACTGTAAAATTAAATTGAAGAATATGTTTTACTACAGAAGTTTTGAGGTGGACTGATTTATTTCTTGTTCATGCACTCTTGATTATCTTTCAAAGCTTCAGAGGAGCACAAGAATTTTCATGGCTAATTTCATTCTGGTAGTTTGAAGGGGAAGGGGAAAGAATATTTCTCTTGTTAAAAATCAAAACACATCTTACATCTCTAGTGACAGCTGAGTTCAATGCTCTTCTATAATTGAGATTCCAAAATTTACTGAAAAGTGATGACACAAACATACAAGATAAAGCCACTCCATAATGCCTAGGGATTCAACTTGACAGTTTCAAAACACTGACTCTGTAAAAGCATGGCTGGAAATTGCAGGACGACTGAAGCTCAAGTACAAGAGGCACAGGCTGCTGGTAGAGAAGAACCCTGAAGGATGGAACAGAGAAAGTAATTAGGCTCCCTATTCCATCAGAGCTAATCCTGTTCAGTGTAGCCTCAGCAATAAATATTGATGTGGTACCTTCATCATCTTTTGAAAGCTGTAGCCCCACTTAGTATCACAGTGCTACACACAGTATTGTTCTGCTTTCATCTAAATTGTTCATCCTTCAAAATAAATCTCAGCGACACCTCCCCATTTGTTTATTTTCATCCTCTCCATCTAGATTGAAATTTTCAGCTTACTTGCAGAAAATCTTCTGCTTCAGCCAATCTGTTCTAAATGCACGGTTACTGCATGTCTTCGTGCTCAAAAGTGAGTCACTTTGCCAGGTTAAGGATTATTTTTGGGGTACATCCTAGTCACACAACTCTGGAAAATCTAAACACACACTACTGATTGCTGTTTCCCTGTAGCAAACTGTGTGACTTTTCCACTGCTGTCCTCCTGCTCCTTCTGCATTTCAGAAATTGTGGAACAACAGGAAAACCAAGAAGTGAGAAAGAGGGAATGAGATATGAATGAGTACCTCAGCAGTCAAAGAGCAGAAGGAAGACTTGCCACCACTCAACTCGGAAGATGAGGTGTAAGGCGAGGGAAAGGCTAAATGTGGAGAAAGCACAGATGCCAAGAAAGGAACTATCGAAAGAGAACAGGAAGGCAGCCATGGAAACACCCATTTCAGGATACCTACTTTTAGGATGGACAGGTGGTGGAACTCACTGGAATCCCAGACCCAGTTAAGTTTTCACCTGGCTCAGGAGTTTACAGCCAAACACTATTTGTTTATCAAAGTTTTTTTGGAGAGCATTCCTGAGTTAACTGAGTGCTTCTTCAGTGGTCATTCAGAGATTCATCTTCTCTATCAAAACCATAAATTTAAAACCTTGCCCCAGTGAACCGTGAAAAGCAGAGGAAATTTCTACTAGGACCAGAAGAAACGGTTGCTTCTCGTTTAAATAAGAGTAGTTCCCTTTCCATCGGGCACATTGTGACCCAAACCCGTGTTTCACACCGACACGTAAGCAGCCTTGATGTGCACTAGTCGTGAGGGACACACCTCAGCCTGATGCAGCATATCCCAGCAGCCTTAACGATTGCAACAGCACGAAGGCAAATCAGACGGAGCAGTGAAACAACATTTTCTGCAGGTTTAGAAAGCTCTAGCCACTCCACATCGAAATGCAATGAGCTGCAGTCACGCCCTGGCGATAGCTACAGCTCGTCTAGCGAGGGCTGGAGGCACATAAGGGTAGGCTTTACTGTTACCTTGCAAGACATCATTCGAGCGTTGTGCTGTTGGCCTTCAACGCTCACAGCGCTATCACAAATAAAAACATGTCCCACAGTTCCCCCCTCCCCACCTCCCCTGAGGCCAATGACACGCTGTACCTGTCAACAGAGGGTGGATTTGGACAGGGCAGCTGTAGCCTCCCACCCAGAGAGAATATCACCTTTACAAGGTGAAGATCCGGGTAGACTATCACCAGCCATTGCTGGAATAACAGGTGAGACTCCAAACTTTGCTTAATCCTAAATCATCTGGGCTGCTCTGTCTTGCTGGTGGCTATTGGGTTGGTCCTCCAGAAGACATGGATCCATATGAATCAAAACTTGGTGTGTGCTGTAAAACTACAGCTAGATTGTTGAATGCCATAAAAATAATTTGTATAACATAGTCAAAATTTAAAACCCACCCCAGAATTTAGTGGCAGATACATCTTGTAATCCTGAGGCAATCTATCATGCCTGACAGAAGCATTTTGTATGTCAGTTAGGTATCTTAATTCACCAGGGATTTCAACTAGATTTTTCCCTTGCCTCCTTTCAACGCTGCTCTTTGCAATTCTGGGAGAATAGAAGGGTCAATTTGGTTTAACTTGCCTTTTCAACCATCTTTACTGAATCCTTCACCTAGGAACTGGATTAACGATGAGGCTGTCATACACTTTCTTATGGTAGGAAGGCAAACATACGCTCAGAAAATAAAGGGTGGGAGTCTGAATATATTCTCTGCAACAGTGATAAACCTTTCAGATGTCTTTTTCCACAATACTCGAGGAAATTCACATTATAAATTAATATACTGAGTTAATATCTAAAATATGAGTTAGAAAAACCCAGAAAAGTCAACTTCCTAGATTTAACCATCTGGCTCTTGAGTGTAAACACATGAAAATCATCCATTTCAAAATGGGAGGGGGAAGTTACATGGTTATCATGAAAGCAAAAAATTGCAACATAGAAGGCAATAATCAAATTCATCTTTCTAAGTACAGTCTCAGGCAAAAGACTTAGACCATAACATAAATCAGTTCCACTGAATCCAGAGTTTAGTTTAACCACAATATTTCCAAGACCCAAAAATATATAAAACTGATCAAAGTGGCATACAGTAAAACACATAGCTTTTTTAAAAATAGAAAGATTATTGTAAAACTTGCTTTTCTTAGCAATGTCCACAATATTAATTTACAAGAGCACATGTTGATTATCAGTCTCTCCTTTAAAAAAGGCTTCATTTAGATACCTGTTTACCTGTTAATCCTGTGTTTGGAATACACTATAAAAACTATAACCACACTGAAATTCTATTAGCAACATGTATTTAAACACTGGAATATTTAAATAATGCAAAACAACCGAGTCGTGATGGTATTACTGATTCTAGCAAAGAACACACCCATCAGCATCTAGCATAAACGATCCCGATCCTACCATCATTCTTATTCTAAATAAACTATCAAACCAAAGCCACTCCACACCCAGAAGCAAATTGCTAGAACACAAAATGACTGAAAAAAAGACATTACAGCAGACTGGCTATACAGGGAGTTACCTTCTTTCCTTTCTTTTTCCTGTGAGCTGGTTTAGCATTTTTCTCCTTCGCTTCCTCACTCATTTTTAGCAGGTAAATATACAGGGGAAGGGGAATAAAAGAGATCACTGCTTGTATTCCAACATGCAAAGCCACTGCAAATGTTCACAGCACTGAAACCGAAGTCCATCTGCTGACGTTTCTCAGACAAGTCACAGAATAACTGGTGCTTAAAGGCAGTCTCTGCTCCTCCTGCACAGCCTTGAATTGCTCATAGCCTTGCTCCGTTTTCCTCAGTGAGAAACTGGGTGTTCTCACATCAGTCCGATTCCTCTAAAGAAAAGAAAAAGCCTTTTCCTCTCTCATTCTGAACTAGTCTTTCCTCCCGAGGTAAGATCTGGCCAACGCTTTTCTAGCTTGGTCATCCACAGCGCTCCCAGTCTCTTAAATGGGGTTGATGAGCCACACAGAAATTAGCTGCAGACGGCTGACAAGTCTGAGAAGCGTTCACCAGCGGATGATTTGCTGTTTCTTGCAGGCGGAGAAAGTGAGCTCTGATTGCCGGTCTCGTACAATACCGACATGTGTTGAATGCATCAGGGCATACCAGAAAAGGAAGCCTCCAAGAGTGATAAAAGATCAGGTTACTGGATCTTAAAGCCACTCCCAGGCAGATTCAAACAATAAAAGGCACAACGCGCTGCCGAAGAAATTGCTAGATGAGATGTTTACGTTTCCAACAGCTCCACATCCCCATCCAAAGGACCTGCAAATTACCACTCTGAACAATTGAGGTTTATAATATCAATTATTCATCTCAACAGCAGGAACAATATTTCAGCAAAACACATATTTACAACTATCCCTGCCTGGGAGAGCTTGCTCCTCCCTTGTACGCCTGTTCCTGTGACAGGATTTGTACGGTGTCTCTACTGAGGCAGCTCTCCCACAGAAGTGTTGCGTGCCTCATGTATGTGCACGACTACAGATCATGTTTCCACATGCCGTGACCTACTCCGCAGAATGCTTTGGCTCCTTCCCTACAAGTCTCACGGAAAAAAAAAAAAATCAGGAGAGGTCAGAGACTTCACTGCAACAATCCTCTCCCCCCTGTGCCCATTAAGACACATTACACACAACCCACACATTACCAACAGCCATGACAGCAGTCATTCAAGACGTGCCTAAATTATGGCATTACGACATTGAAGACTACGCGCGGCTCTTCAGGTACATCCCCAGATCCCCATATTGACCTTGTCCCTTCGGATCTCTGCCCTGTCACCAAGCTAGCTGGGGGAGGGTGGGGTGAGAGGGCGGAGCAGGCATCAGACATCACGCAATAGCCCCATCCACTGCACACATACTGAGGACCTGAGTTAGCAAAACACTAATTTTCCCATTTCCGACAACTCCAGTCACATCAGACGTGCCAAGTAACAACGAGGGTGGTTATTTTGCTGTGGGGCTTTTGTTTGGTTTGTTTTTTTAAAAACCCAACCTCCAACTAGTACATGGTTTGTTTAGGGGGAGGTTTGAGGTCAATAACAGGATCCTCCTGCCTCCCGCCTTTTCACATCTTCCCACCCTTCACCCTCCATTCACTCATGACAACCAACGCGCGTACCACAGAAGCACATTTAAGGCACTGATTCCTAATGCTATTTGCCCCAAAGCCTTCTCTACAAATGAATTCCAGCGTGCAACCACAACGGCACCATCCCACGGAAGCTGTGTTCTGCGCGTGGGCAACAAGTCCTCGTGTTCGCCGCCGTCATGCGCTGGAAACAAACTGGCACCATCTGACCTGGGGCTCCAAACTAGGGAGATAATTCTCCACATCAGCCTGGTAAAGTTGGCATTTTGAGGAATTGTACCTCATAAGGTGCAGAGTTTAAATAAACACTATCAGGAGATTAGTGATAAAATTTACCTCCAATCTTCCCTTGTCACGGGCATACTGTATAGAGTTTATACTTGTAAAGCAGTATTTTTGTACCCAACACAAACACTGTTGATAGTACACAAAACCAGGAATTTAATTTTCACAGGCAGTTTGGTTTTAATGGCCGCTTCAGAGAGAGAAAAAGGACCCCAGCTTTTCCCAATTTCACTTTTTTTATAGATGTTATGTTACAAACTAAAGTGCTCTCTGCTGGTTAACGGTGGGTAAAACAATGCTTAAACACTCAAATTACCATCCCACCCTAATGCACATGCAAAAGACGCCTCCTTTCTTCAAGACTATTTTTTACTATGTGTGCATCCCCCTGGACAACGCATTATATTCTGAAATAAGTCCAAACAGGTAGAACTCAAGCACAATACAAGTGTGTCTTCTAAAAACAAGTTAAGGCCTGGATACATTAAACAGACTAGCTAAAAGAAAGCCTCTGTAATTTGTGGTATGCTTAGCTAATTGAATGCATATAATGTCATTTTTTTATTACTTTTTAAATGAAAAGGTCGTAAAGAACAGTCACGCTTCCTTACAAATAAAAATAAATCCTCTTCCCAGAGCAACCTGTTAGCTGTCAAGAAGCTGGCGCATTCATACTATTCAGGGAGCTCAGGTATGCAAACGGAGGAACATCACAGGGTCCCACTGGACTTAGGTTATTTAGCTGTGTACCTCCAAGTCCAGCCCATGAGATGGAAACTGCCTTTATTAGGTTTTAGGAATCACGTCCTGTTGCTAACTCATTACAGACCACTTCATTATTTCAGAACTATCAATACCTTCAATGCCTGCCTATTTCAGAACCCCTTTAATTTTTCCTGTTTTCTCTCTCATTTTCACAAAAATGAGTAATCTCCCAAGCACTGGTATACTTAGAACATGAAAGAAAAAAAAAAAAAAAACAGATAGCAATAGAAGACTTTTTTAGTCACAAGATGCTCTGAGAGATAGGAAAAGCTCTCACGCTCCTCTCCCCCCATATTGCTCAGCTAACCATAGCAACCCTGCTGAAAAGAAATGTAACGAACCTATCTTCTGCCATTTGAAATAATCGTTCATATGTCAACATTTAGACCCTTTTATGATGGGTTTTTTTCCCATTTTCTCTTTGCCTCAAAAATTTTCTAAGTTCTTCTGCTCTTCTACAGGTAAAGCTGCTATGACAGAAGGAGAAGCTAAGTATTAGATGTAAGAGTACTTAACAGAAATACACAAGAGATTCCTTAGGAAAGGCTTTTAGGAAAAAATATTCTTCAAATCATCCCTTTCAATTTTATTCCTCTGCAGAGCCCACAAATTAACTTTGGTAGTAAAACTGCTATCAAGTGACTGCTGACATCAGTCCATCTCTAAATTATCCTAAAGAAATTATTCAGATTAACCTTCTTCCATCCCCAGGCTTTTCAGTGCGCTCAGTGTAACTCTGTATTTAAATGCCTACAGTAACTGAAGTGGAAAGGGAAAAAGTCAAACAAGACTGCCTGAAAAAAATAGGATTTTCAAACATCCAAGACAGGTTTCATGCATATTAAAGTGCTGCCACAAGCACAAAACCTGAATAAAACACAATTATCTTTTGAAAAGCAATAGGAATCAAGGAAGTTTTACACTTCTGGCGGTTAAAAAAGCAAACAAAATTAAGACAGAGCAATACCAATGCAGAATTACCTGAAAATATGCTCAGGAAGGACTGGCATTCGGAAAGAATCTATGCTTAAACATACTGCAGCACTGCTATGATCAAGGCAGCAGTCCAATAATTTACAAGTTACTTACGATCTACTGTCTAGATAGTCCTTGCTAAAAGAAGCCTTTTGGTTTTTTAGAATGCTCACAACAGTTATTTCTTTGTAGATGTGCGTGTGTATGTTTTGGGGGTGTTTTGATAAGCTACAGCAAAGGAACAACATGCAGAAGGGTAACATTATGCAGTTGCATAGCTCCCTGCAGAACTGAAATTAATCCTACCATACTTTTTTAGGGTATCGATGAGAACAGACACACTGCTCCCTGTAACCTACTGCTTAATTACAGTAGCGTCTAGAAGTGAACTTTCACAAACTCGTTGATACGTATCAGTTCTAGGACAGTTCTATTTTTAAATCAAAATAACTCGCATAAGAGGACAAGAGGATAGGCCAAGTTCTGTCTATCAGTACAGTTCTATTTATAAATTGGAGTGACTTGCATGCAAGAAGCAAGGGGTACGCAACTTGTTATTGGTAACCTGTTTTGTAACTGTGTGCAACAGGTTTTAAAAAGAACAGCTATGACAGTCACTTGCTTGACCAAAACAACATCCAAATCCAAATAGCTGAACAACTTCAAAGTCCAACTAAAGGGCTAAGAGCATGAAGAAAGCAGGACAGACAAAAAGCTAGCTTGCTCTTAATACGTGTAGAAATCCACAAGCTTAATTTAACAAAAGCGTGTGCATTCAATGTTTACTATAAGATCACTTTGCAGATGGACCTCTTAGTACTTCCTCTTGCACCTCAAGCAATAGTCTATGTTATGATGAGCCAAAATTCAAGGTTAAATCAAGTATTACCTAGACAGGAATGGAATTTGTGCTGAGAGGGTGGAAGGCAAATTAACTCTAATCCTCTTTTTCTAACAACATTAAACCCAAGAAAAAGTCATACCCCTTTTATGTACAACATATATTTTACATTCAAATATGAAAGGAGCATTTTGTAAAGACATTAAAAGCTAAGAGAAAGAAAGTTTTGCTTCTCAATTCCTTTTCAAATTCCGTAATGAGCAGAACACCAGTTTAAAAAATGGCGATTGAAATACTACCATGACTGACTTCATTAACTTATAATGGGCTTCTAACACGGCCGATTTACCAATCTGCTCTTGTTTGCCAAGAGGCATGTGTGCAGAGGTCCACTATTCCATGCCAACATACACCCATCCCCAAACTCAAGGCAGAGAATGGTGGTTACCACGTAGTAACCATGCCTGGTTACTGGCATGCTTCGCTATAGACTCAGCTACAAACATGAAGATCTTTTTTGTCTAAAATCACATGCTATAGGCTAGAATTGCCCCACCTGGTCTCCTTCTTCCTTTTAAATGGAGGTGTATCATCTGTTCAGCCCCAGAGCAAGATTCTAGGGTGGAAACAGAAGTCGACTAAAGCCATAAGAAGGAAAAGCCTTCTGATGAAACCCTCAATAAGGAGAGCTGCAAACTCTCCTATGCTATCAGGGAAGAATTACTAAAACTCCTTCAGGAGGACAAATATCTACATTGAAAAAAAGATTTATTCTGATCTTAGAAAGGCTGAGAATTGCATAGAAGCAAAGGCAAGGCAAACCAGATTATAACTCAGGTTAACAAGTTAAAGTTCATTTTTGTATTGAAGTCCAGGGCTGAACACAAGATGCTAGCAAGCATCAAAACCAAGCTGTCTTGTCTTCTCAATTACTTTAACATATGTTAGCTAACTGAATTTAGGAGCCTCGAGGACAAACATATCCCTTGAGGATGGAACTGAAGGGAGTCTGGGAGTGAAGCCCAGAGTGGCTGGGAAGTTACTCTGAGGGAGAGAGAAAGCCAAGAAATTAAATACCTTCCCTAGCTCCCTTAAGGGGGGAAATTAGCTTGCCTTGGAACATCCCTCAGCCACTAAAGTTTGTAAGAATTCCAGTTCATTAACAAGGGTATAACAAACCAAAAAATTAGATAAGGAACAAAGAGTCTTACCACAAAAATCCTACAAAATTTGTTTGCTAGTACAAAGTTAGTTCTCTGCCAACTATGTTTGAAAACAGTTACACAAAGAGAACATACTTTATATCCAAGCTCTACAAATTCCTGTTTACCTGCTGTGAGATACTTCATGACAGATTCTGGCTTTGACTTCACTCCTTTCATATTGTGCAAGACTGGGGTTTTTTTCCCCTGTTATTTTACAGGGTCTCTTCTAAGTTTAAATCTAGAAATACAGACCATTTTACTAAACTGACAGGTTTATACGATGCACGCATATTGCTGTCAGCAACATCCTGTAGAGGAAGGATGGGAATGAGAGCAACCCATTTTGGACTAACTTCCACAGGACCAGAGTGTGGGGCCAAGAAGCCCCACCCAACAAAGCAATGTTTCAGACTATGTATTTCAAGGTTCCCTTGCATCAGAAACTATGGCAGGATTTGGAAGCTTGTCTGCCAGCACAAGGGGCTTCCCAGCGTGCAGCATCTTCCCATATTTACATTTAGGATACAAGAGGATGCAAACCAGGCAAGGGGCCGCCTCTCCCACGGTTGGTGTTCTCCAGGCGGTGCAGCAGCACCATGGCCAAGGGCAGGTGCATGTCACCTTCCCATGGTCCTTCCTTCACAGGGAGCCATCCGGCCGTCTCGCCAGGTCTCTCGGATCATTCCAGGGGTTCACCAGTTGGGGTTGTCAGACAGCAGTGCCCCAGAACAGCACACCTCTGCGGTTGGTGTATATTAAATCCAGCCTAACGTCCATCCCATTAAGACAAGTATGTGAGACAACAGAATTTAAGAGACAGATGAAGCAAATCTATACACGGGTGCACGTGTAGCCTCTATTTCCCAAAATAATGCTTACTTTGACAATCAGAGAAAAAAGGACATAGTTTCACAAGCCAGGAAAATGGTATAAACCTCCACGACAGCTTATTCACAGCCCTACAAATTCACTGAACTAGCAAGTGCTGTACAACCCAAATTTAGCTTTGATTTTAAGGCCTCAGGCTGCAAGTTTTTTAAGCTAGACACTCATCTAAATTTTACTGGTGATATCACAGCAGCAGCAGCAGCAAGAAAAGCTGTTTTTTTAAACACTGGGGGAAAAAATTTATGTTGGAGCAACTCTGCTTTGGGACCATGCTTGGTGCATAACCACACAGTAAGAGTATCTAGCAGCTTTTCTCCCTAACTGGGGCCAAAAATATCACCTAACCTTAAACGTCATGTATCACAATTTCTTCATCTCTTACTTTTTATTTTAAATCATGGTATCATAGGTACCCACTGTAAACTCCATTTTAACATGGCAAGAAAAGCATTAAGTCATAGCACCAACTGAATAATTCGTAACTGTAAAGTTCTCACTGAAGAATATAAAACCAAAAATTGTTTCTAGTCTCCTCACAGTTATGCCCAATAGTGTCTGAAGTGTGTACAGGAGCTGACGTTTGAGTTTTGTCGTCATCTGCCCAAGTGCCTTTTAAAGAAGAAAACACCCAAATTTGATACCCAGATTTT
>NW_010225488.1:0-510 GCF_000690775.1 Eurypyga helias | reverse complement strand
GCTCGCCCATCAACCACCGCCGCTGGGCACTCAGGCCGTGCTCCAGCATCCCTCTTAAACCCTGAGCCAGGCCGGCAAAGTGGAGCGGGGCCACTCAGCACCGGATTCACCCGCGCGAGGCAGGGCTCTGGGGTGCCGTTCCTGCTGCCCATTTACTTCCACAGTCTCCATTCCCAGCCCGGCTGCGGCGCGATGGGTGCTCGGGGCCAGGCTGGGAGCGAGATGCGGGGGCCGCGCGGCAGCCTTTTCTGGATCCGTTCTGGGCAGGGGGATGCAGCCCGGGGCTTGTGCAGCGGTGACTTCCCCATCTGGGTGGACTTCCCCATCTGGGTGTCACGGACGTGGCCGAGACTCCCGGTCCCAGCAACGAGGGTCAGCGCGGCTGGACCAAGGGGCTGAGTCCCTGCTCTGAGGATGCTCAGAGGCAGTTTAGGTACCCACCGCCTATCCCGGCTCCTGTAAGGGGCTCTGCCCAGGAAAACTCATCCGGACACACAAGTTTGGGAACCC
>NW_010225487.1:2008-6123 GCF_000690775.1 Eurypyga helias | reverse complement strand
GGAAGGAAGGAAGCCCAAACTCGGACGTTTGTTTGTTCTCTCCTGGCCGATGTTCCCTTGGTCGCGCTCCAGTGACCGATAAACTGGCAGGGAACTGGAGCGTGGAGCACAGCAGAGCCTGGGAAAGGCCGGGACCCCGCTTCCCCTGGCCTTACGTCATGGTTTCTCTCTGATTATCTTGGCCTGGGGGCCACGTGCTGCCAGCAGCCTTCGCTCCCTCTGCATCTCTCGGACAGGCACCCTTGGCACCAGCTCACAGGACCATTCCTGGTGGGATGTCTGAAGGGAGAACATCTTGCAATCCAGGTTCTCTCCACCCTGCCCTGGTGTCATCTCCTGAGCCGCTGACCCACGGTGCGGATGGAACCCATGGTTCACCCTTGGCTGTGGGATCTGGGCTGGGGTGTGAGCTGTGCTCTTCTCACAGACCCTCACCTTCTTCATCCAGGACGGTCCCACTCGGCCGTGGGCATCCAGTGATGCCATTACAGACCCCGGAGAGGAGGAGGGGATGCTCGCAGGTCTGAGCAATTGGGCAGGATCTCATCCTGCAGTTGGAAAGTCTCCTCTTCCTCCAAGCTGGAATATGTGTTCAACATGTCCTGGAAAAGGCAAATATTTACGGGGCATTTAATATGTGCCATGGGTGGGGGAGCTGGGGGGTTTGAAGTCCTCTTGCTCCCTGTCGAGGACAGGAATGCAGTTCAGGGGAAAGGGGAATGTGCAACGGGGGCTCGAGCAGCCCAGGAAACTTCTGAACCTCTCCTGGGAAAAACGTCTGACCAGGGATGTTGGTGTGGCTCTGGGGGAGGTGGGACCCTGCCTCATCCCCTGGGGTCGCAGACACATTGGGTGGGCTCAGGAGATGGGTGCCTGGACCCATCGAAGGAGCTGGAGGTAGAGGCCTGAGGGGAAGAGCTGGAGCAAGAAGGCGACGGGGGGTTGTGCCTGTTAGAAACGGAGCATTTGCTCTCAGTGGTCTTGTCTTTGCAGCAGTGGAGGGGCCCTGAAGACACCCTTTGGGTGTCCCCTCCCTGGGGGAGGACAGTAGGAAGTACGGGTATCCCTCCCCAGCACCCAGCTCCTGATGTCCTCATGCAGGAGACTGGCATCCCGCATCCCAGCAGCTCTCCTGCCTCTTGCTCGTCTGCCACGGAGCAGTTTTTCCCAGGGCTCCCAGCAAATTTCCTCATTTATTCCAGCATCCCTGTGCCTTGGGAAAGAGGGAGAGCATCGCTCAAACGATGCAGAACACCACAGTGAGCATCCAGGTCCAGCAGGGAAAGCAAGGAGAGGAAGGTCTCTCTCCCCATCCATCGGCACAATGTCCCCTGTCCCTTCCATTGTCCCAGCAGGCGTGTGGCAGCTTTCCCCACTCCGACTCCCTTCTCCCGTCCCGACCCTGTGTGTTTCCCAAAGCGTCCACCCTGAGCCATGCAGCCTCTCATTGCAGAGGAGGGCCTTGGGCATCCTTCCTGGGGAGCGAGTGGGGATGGTCTGGGGGGGTCCCCCGGCCCCGTGTGAGGCCAGGTCACCCCCAGCACCTGTGCAGCGCAGCAGCCCCGGCGCTGGCTCGCTGCCTGCTGGCCCGGGCTCTCATTCCAGAGGATAATATATAGCTTTGATGCTGCTAATTGGAGCTCTTTCTCTACACTTCCTCCTCTCAATCTTCCTCCGCCCTCGGCTCTGCGGGGTCAGTAAGTGATTCGCATTAAAGCAGAGTCTCTGTCGGTTCCCGTGTGTCTAGGGCAGCCGGGTCTCTGCCGGGGGGCTGGGAGGAGGGGGCTGCATCACCAGGGTGAATCCTCCAGAACCTCCAGCGATGGGTGACAAATCCTTTAGGTCGTCTCCATTTAGATCTTCTGCCATGCGGCTCTGCTGCCTTTCCCTGAGCCCCTGGGGTCCCCCTGCCTTGGCTCAGCCCCTGCCTCCCCTCCGTCTGACCCCCACCCCCCCATCAGCAGACAGTCGCTATCGATTTTCCTGGTTCAGCAAAACCCAGTGGCGAGGGGAGCGCGAGCCAGGGCTGGGCCGCGGTGACACGAGCGACGGCTGCTGGGTGAGCGACGGCTGCTGGGCAGGGTGATGGTCAGGCGTCTGGGGAGAGCTGTCATGGACCCCAAGGTCCCCACCAGGGCTGTGTCTGGGAAACCTGGGTGACTTTTCCTCCCGTGTGCCCCGAGCTGCCCTGGTTCATGAGATCCTACATGGGAAAACGCAGCTCCTCCGTGGGACACTTCCAGAAACCCTTCTGTGGGGAAGCAGGACACCCTCAGCCCACCCTGCTTGTGCAATGAACAGTCCTTTGCTCTCTCCAGACAGATCCAGGTGGATCTGGATGTGTTTTCCCCAGGAAGCCCGTCCTTTTCTCAAGCCCATTCCCATCTGAAATCCCACATGTTCCCCTGAGCTGCCTGGGGATACTGGCAGTGGGGGAGAAGCTTCATCCAACATCGAGGCTGGATCATTTCCCTCCTTCCAGCCTGCTCTGTGATGGCCCCAGGGAAAATGTTTTGGATTGTGGCATCTAGTGTGGCCAGCAGGTCCAGGGAGGGGATTCTGCCCCTCTGCTCCGCTCTGGGGAGACCCCCCTGCAGTTCTGCTCCAGCTCTGGGCCCCAACAGCAGGAGGACACGGAGCTGTTGGAGCGAGTCCAGAGGAGGCCCCGGAGATGCTCCGAGGGCTGGAGCCCCTCTGCCCTGGGGACAGGCTGGGGGAGTTGGGGGGTTCAGCCTGGAGAAGGGAAGCTCCGGGGAGACCTCAGAGCCCCTTCCAGTGCCTGGGGGTGGCACTGAGGGGGCTTTGAGTTCCCTCCAACCCAAACCATTCTATGATCTTCAAGAGCAGCAGCCAACCTCCTCCTCTGGCCCTGTCCTGGGGGACTTCCACATCTCCCATAGCAGGATCCTTCCCAAATTACTGCAGAGCAAGAAGCCACTGCCCCTGTCAGAAGTGGTGCACTGAGTCAGGAACCATGCTCCAACTTCATTTCCTGATTTCCATGGATGTGTGCCTGGTGAGGAGTTGGCCGATGTGGGCAAAGCCGAGTCCTTCCTTTAAACGTTATTGCCTGTGTGTTTGCTGTGGAGCAGCAGATCCTCCCCCAGGCTGCCCTCACCCCCTCCCCTCCTGGAAAGAATAAAACCTTCAGCCTTACATTCCTCCCCTCTAACCCCACCCCCTCCGGGAAAATGGGGTGTCCCTGGGGGATCTCAGGGTGCTGGTGCAGGGATGGGGCTTCTTACAGCCTTCGAGCATCTTCTGCTGTGCCCTGTGCGATGGGTGGATGTGCCCAGGGGATTTGTGGGGGCTCACGTCAGAGTGGGTGCCCACGGGGAGGTGGCAGATGGGTTGTGTTGGGGGGCAGTGAGGTGTCGGGGGGGGTCACGGCCATGGGGCAGAGCCTCTCTGTCTCAGCAGAGGAAGGCGAAGAGGTGAGAGAAGGTCAGAAAAGTTTCTGCCTGGGCCAAAAGCGCTTAGGCAGGAGGGTCCGAGCCTCCAGATAACCACTGTTATTTAATTTATTTTTTCTAAATAAAAAAAAAGGAAGGAAGTTAATAAATAATGTAAAGTGGAGAATGCATTAATGAAAGAGAGAGCGAGGGAGAGAGAGGGAAGAGAGGAAGGGAGAGGGCAGAGTGAGAGCGCGGGGGGTTTTTTTTAGAGAGATATTCCTGCCTGTATCGATTGGATATGATTACATTAGACCTATCAAATATTCATACTACATTCCACAAGAGGTCATTGTGTGTGTTTTTCCAATTTAGCTCTGCCTTGGCGCAGGGAACAGGCTCCGAGGGGGGAACGGGCTGCGCAAAGGGCTCCAGCTCCACAGCCCCGGGGCTGCTGGCTCGCCCTCACCGCAGGGATGTCACCCCCGGAGCGGTGACAGGGTCTGGGTGGGACCCCTGAGTGGGAAGGGGATGCTGAAGGGGGTGTGAAGGGCATGCTGAGCTGGGTGCGGGTCCTTTGCAAAGCCCAGGAGGGCTGTGGGTCGTGCGTGGATGCAGCAGCTGCTGCCCAAGTAGAGCCCCGAGGACATGCGTGTCCCGGCTCCAGTATTTCTGCTCCCTCCAGGGAAAACTCAGCAGCTGGTGGTCAGATGCTGTAGGCTG
>NW_010225487.1:695-1731 GCF_000690775.1 Eurypyga helias | reverse complement strand
AGCACCTTAATAGGGGACTTTAACTGGGATGTCCCTTCTCCAGCTGGGAAGGGGTCAGCCCAGGCCAGGAAGACAGGCAGGAGGTGGATGAGATGCCGTACGGAAGGCCGGCGGGGATGCATGACCGGTCTCCCACCATGGTGCCCATCTGTCAGTCTACGCCAGCTCCATCCATCCCCTCCACGCTCCCTTTGCCATCCACAATCCTCAGGGAGCAGGGAGAGGACCACAAGGACCCGCAGCATCAGTGGTCCTGTCCCAGGTGGCTTTCAAGGACTCGGCTGCCCGGTGACTGGAGATACCACTCGGGGTGGGCTGAGCCCACCTTGCCAACCCACCCACGATGGTCCTTCACCCTGGGGAGGCAGCTGGGGTGGGGGGGGCTGCTGCCCGATTTTACTTCCATGTGAGGCACTCCCCTGGCCCGTGCCTCAGTTTCCCCGTACTGTGATGCTGCCGGCGGAGGATGCAGCCCCGTATCTCCGCCTTGCCGCAGCATCACCGGGGCACCGCTGCCGTCCCCGGCCCCTGCTGCTCTGCCGAGTCCCCCACTGCCCTCCAACCCACTGCAGGCCCGGGCAGCGCGAGCCAGCGCTGCGTTCTCTCCTTACATTAATAAAGATTTTACAGCGGGGTGGCAGGAAATGCATTTTCAGTTCATCTGCTGCAGCTATTAGATTACCAGGAAATGGCTGGCTGGATGGCGGCCAGGGCCTCCGAAGGGCCAGTGCGCACCCGGCGTGGGGCGGTGGGAGAAGGCAAGCAGAGCCCATCGTGCTGGTGGGCACTGGGCTGAGCCGATAAGACCATCCCCACTCCTCCTGGTTGTCCCCGTGGTATTCCAGGCTCTGCCCGTGCGCCTCGGGGGCTGGCTGCAAGGCTGAGAGGGGATGCGGTGTAAGGGATGCTCTGAGCTGGCAGGGATGGGCCCATTCCCTGCTGTTTTGGGGGTGAGCCGAGAAGGCACCTATTGATGGATCTCTGCTCCATCCTAAGAGCAGCAAGCCCACACCGGCTGCAGTCTCTGACGAGCCTC
>NW_010225487.1:0-664 GCF_000690775.1 Eurypyga helias | reverse complement strand
CTGCCGAACCTCGGCTGGGACGGGAGAGAGGTGGCAGTTTCGGGGCTGGAACAGGGACGGTGCATGCACCGAATGGGGAAGGTCTCTGCAGAGGTTGGTTATTCCAAGACATGGGATTTGGGGCTGTCAGGCTGGGCTGGAGTCAAGACAAGCCTGGGAAGGAGTTAAATTAGTGTTGTCTTTAAAAAATCCAGGAGGAGGGGGTAAGTTTGACTATAAATACCTCCGAGGTGGCAGGGCTAATGAAGGGAGGGAATTGTGAGCAGCCCCCCCGGAGAGGAGGGCCAGCAGCAGCAGTGTGAGTGCCCGTGGGAGGGACAGGGTTTTTAGGCTAAAAAGGGTTTTTAGGAGAACCCTCTTAGAGGTGACTGTGGCCGAGTGCTGGAGCTGGGTTCTACAGGGGGGACAGCTTCGTGCTGTGCCCCGCCCCGAGGCCAGCCCGGCCGCATGCCCCAGGATCCCTGTGCGTGAGCATCGGGTACCAGAGCATCCTCCTTTGGAGGAGATGAGGCCCTGGGGCACCTTCCTGGGGTGCAGCGGGTGGTCCCTCCTTTTGGGGCACTCTGACGAGCAGCTGGGAGTGGGGCTGGACTCCAGAAGGATGCTTGAGGCTCTCTGCCTGTGCCTGGCAGCAGCTCGGGGGTCTCAAGCCCTCACTGCCTGC
>NW_010225486.1:0-236 GCF_000690775.1 Eurypyga helias | reverse complement strand
CTCGCCCAACCCCCCTGCCCCCAGCTCCCCGAGCGCCAAAGCCGGCAGCAGTCCCTGTGCAAGCGTGCGGGACTGATGGACACGCAGAACCAGCGCTGGTAAGGACTCCCCGAGTGGCACGAAAAGGCACCTCTGCCCTCCCCCCAGCACCAGAGAAGTCTGATCTAGGCTCCCTTCCCTACAAACGCCCTTTCGCGGTCCCTCCGGCCTGGGCTGTTACATGGATCTAGGTTTCC
>NW_010225485.1:1147-2338 GCF_000690775.1 Eurypyga helias | reverse complement strand
CCGGCGCCTGGCGCTCTGGCCGTCCGCCGACACCAGGATTTGGGGGTGAGCTGTGGCCGGGTCCAGCCTCACCGTGGCTGCAGTGGGGGGAGAGGGGCGTTAACTCCAAGTGACCGTCAGCCCCACGCGAACCCAGACGTCGCCCCCGAAGCCTGGCTCACCTCTCCGGTATCCCCCCGAGTCTTCCTCCGGGAAGCAGCCCAGGATGTCTGGAAGTGGGTGGTGATCCCTGAGATTTTGTACCCCTGGGGCTGCCCCCCCGTCGCATGGAGAGGGGGAGCCACCACAGAGGTGGGAGACTCAACCCCCCTTTGTGTGGGGCACTGCCTCCCTCTGCACCTCATTAGTGTCCTAATTTGGGTGCCAATTAGCAGCCAGCAGCCCTCTGCACTTTCCCACTCCCTAAGGCTGCTCTGAAGGGAATAAATCCCCGTTAGTTCCATAATTAACGGGGAATTTAACATGCTTGGACCTCCCAGTCAAACTTTGCCAACCCTGGGGGGGTCCCAGCCCCTCCCAACCCCACTCCAGGCTCTTCTTTTTCCTCATTAACTCCCCTCCTTTCCCCTTCTTCCCCCCCGAACACCTTTAAACCGCGTCACCGCCTCCGCCAACGTGTTGGTTTTCAGGGCAAAATCTTCAAGCTCCGCTTCCAGCTCCGGCGTCGGCGACGGCTGCGCCCTCTGCTCCGAGCACCTTGGGAAGGGGGCAAATTGGGGAGTTTAATGCGGAGGAATCCCCAAATTTCCCCTCCCCATGCTGGGAAACTGCAGGGAAAGCCCCTTCATCTGCACCTTACTGCCCTGGGAAAGGCTCCGGCGAGGTGCCGTGGGAGATCTCCGGGAAGTTTGGGATCAGCTACCGACCTCCCCCAGCGCCAGAGCGAACACCCCCAGGAGGAGGAAGGGTGCGGGGTGAGGCGGTGACCCCTAAAATGGAGGATTTTAGCCCCAAACCTGTGTGTTTCGGCCCTGGTACCTGCTCAGGGTGGTTTGGGCATCCTGGAGGAGAAGGGAGAGAGATGCACAGCGCTGTTTGCGGAGGAATAAAAACCAGAATGGGGGGAAACCAGAGAGATTCCGGGGATCCGGCTCACCCATAGCAGGTCACCGCCGGCCTTCCGGCACTTGGCCTGGAGCTCGGCGCGGCGCTGCCGGAGCCGGGTCAGCTCGGCGGCTTCTCCGCGGTGCT
>NW_010225485.1:736-990 GCF_000690775.1 Eurypyga helias | reverse complement strand
ATGGAGGGAGCGGAGCCGGGCGCTGGAGCAGGGGGATGAAGCAGTTTGGCCCCCGCGGTGCACCCCGCCGGCGGGAGCACCCACCAGCAGCTCCTCTCTTCTCTCCTCCGCCGCTGCTGCCAGCCCGGCACGTCGCTCGTCCTCCTCTTGCAGGACCTGGAGGGAAGCTCTGAACTGCTCCTACAGCCGGGAAAAGGCACTTGGTGCTTGGAAGGGGGGAAGAACGCAGGGTCTGGCACCCCTAAAGCACCCAG
>NW_010225485.1:0-676 GCF_000690775.1 Eurypyga helias | reverse complement strand
GGGCGCCAGCCGACACAGCCACGCTGAGGTTCACTTGAAGCTGCGGGAGGTTCGTACCCACACGCTTCCCGTACGGACACGTGAATACGTGGGGATACGTGGCCGCGCCGGGTCTCCCAGCCAGGCTGGGATATCCCTTCTCTCCCAACCTTCCCCTGAAAAGCCCTGGCCAGGCCCTTAAATGCTCCAGCCCTCCTCCCTTCCCCCGTCCTTGCACCCCCAGCTGGCTCCAGACCCCCTTTGGGGACCCCCATTCCCTCTCCCTGCCCGGAAGCAGAGCAGGAACTCCGCAGCAGGAGGCTTAAAATAGCCAATAGTTAGAATTTTGGGCCCCAAACTGCCACCCCCTCCCACCTCATTGCGTAATAAAGACAGAAAATCGCAACGTTTCAGCTCGGTGCTGATTTTTGGACGCTTACGGTGCTGGTTTTTTGTCTTCTGGCAAGAAATGGTTGTTTGGGGGCTGAGTTTTGGGGGAGATTGGGGTTTTTTTCTCCAGGCAGGCAGTTTGAGCTCGGGTTCTGCTCACCCTGTGTGCATGAGCGGCCTCCTCGAGGGGCAGGGCCGCGTGGGCGTGACACTCGGCGCAGGCGCTGCAGAGCAGGATCCCCTCCCGGCGACAAAAGAGGCTGAAAGGTCGGCGGTGCCGCCGGCAAAACTCTGCTGCCGCCGGTGA
>NW_010225484.1:573-1698 GCF_000690775.1 Eurypyga helias | reverse complement strand
CCCCTCCCTTCTTCCCATGCTCAACATGGCTCCTACTTTTCTCCACCTCTTCCCCCCCGAGTGGCACAGTGGCTGGGGAAGCGGAGTGTGCTGGTTTATGGTCAGTTCAGTACACATTTCTGCCATTCCTTCCTCTTCATGGGGAGGACTCCTCACACTCTTCCCCTGCTCCAGCATGGGATCCCTCCCATGGGAGACATTTCTTCACAAATGTTAGTCCTTCCCAGGGGCTGCAGTTCTTCAGCTGCGGTTCTTCATGAACTGCTACAGCATGGGTCCTTTCTATGGGGTGCAGTCCTTCAGTAACAGACTGCTCCATTGTGGGTCCCCTTTGAGATCATAGGTCCTGCCAGGAGCCTGCTCCAGTGTGGGGCCCTCTCTCTCTCCATGGGTCCACAGGTCCTGACAGGAGCCTGCTCCAGCACAGGCTTCTCACAGGGTCACAGCCTCCTTTGGGCATGCACCTGCTCCAGTGTGGGGTTCTCCATGGGCTGCAGGGGAATATCTGCTCTGGCCTCTGGAGCACCTCCTCCCCCTCCTTCTCCACTGACCTTGGTGTCTGCAGAGTTGTCTTTCTCACATATTCTCATTCCTCTCTCCCAGCTGCAGTTGCACAGTAACTTTCCCTTCTTAAATATGTTATCACAGAGGTGCTACCACTGTTGATGATGGGCTCAGCCTTGGCCTGGCCGGGGGCGGGCCCCGCTTGGAACTGTCTGGCATTGCCTCTATCGGACGTAAGGGAAGTGTCTAGCAGCTTCTCACTGAAGTCACCCCTCTAGCCCCCCTGCTACCAAAGCCTTGACATGCAAACCCAATAGAGCGTTTTACTCCATTCAAGATACAAATATTTTATTTTTGTTGGAGATATTTGCAAAAGCTGCAGAAAATTTTCAGCAAAATGGGAAGCAAGTCAGTCTGTTACTCCAAATTCTGTTTTGGAACAAAGCACAATTCTTTTAGGCCTTTGACTTATTCACGTGTATTTTTTGTGTGTATTTTTTTTCCCTGCTCTTGTATTTGAGGATTTTTGATTACTCTTTGTGTAGTGCTTTTATATTTTCAAAAAATATACAAAGTTACAAAATATACAAAGTGATACAAAGTTTGTGTGAGGAGGTTGGA
>NW_010225484.1:0-554 GCF_000690775.1 Eurypyga helias | reverse complement strand
TTGCAGCCATTCTGCTCAGACTTTGATATGAATGTTGTTCGTGTACAGTAATACCCCAGTCATGCAATAATTAGACTGGGTCTAAAGAACAGATGCCATTGAGAGAGAAATTCTGGCTGTATATTCCCACTGCTAACTGACAGTGAGCTGGTTCAAGGAGCTAACCCAGAACAAAAGTTTTCCTTGTAAGAAACCTGGTGGCAGCTAACAGTTTAGTAGTAGTGTGACATTATAGCTTAGGACTCCAGTGTGACATGTGTTTAGTCTAGCAATGCTAGATAACATACTATCATCTCAGTTTTCCTTTTTTTCTTTCTCCACTGCCCTCAGTCTCTCACGCACACATTAGTGCTCATTCCCAGTGTAAAAGGAAGTAAAGCAGCTAAGAAACTTTTCTTTCTTTCTTTCTTTCTTTCTTTCTTTCTTTTTTTTTTTTATGTCCTATGATATCATGGTTTAACTCTGGCCAGTAAAATGCTACGAAGCCGTTTGCACACCTCCCTCCTCCCCTTCTCCAGCGTAGGGAGAGAATCAGAGGAAAAAGACCAGGAAGC
>NW_010225483.1:0-37994 GCF_000690775.1 Eurypyga helias | reverse complement strand
CTGCGGCGCCGCGCGCGGGCCGCCGCCTCACGGCTGAGGAGAAGCCCACCCCGGGCGGGCGAGGGGAGAGCCCGCTAGCCACGAAATCCCTCGCCCAGGGACAGGCCCTCAGGCTTGGAGGAAGCGGCGTGAATGCGTGAGCCTTTTCGTCCCTGGGGGAAGTCGTCACTGCCACAAGAATAATCCTGTCGCTGTCCGTGTTGCTTGGCTCACCCTGGGGGCTGCCAACGTTTCCTTGTTGGTTGACCCATCAAAAGTTTTGAAGGAAAGACAGACGACGCATAGAGCAAATTTAAGCCTGCTTACATAGTGCCTGGCTGTCTTCCGTGGGCACTTCTGAAGAGGAGATTTACTGACTGGCTACCCTCTGATGTCTGAAAACAGCACTGAGCAGGCACTACAGCCTACACAGCCCCGTTTTTCTGTGGACTTAATACAGCTACCGGCAGAGCTGACTCCCAGGTCAGTTAACTTCCGTTAAATAATGCCAACCATCAATTATGTTGGTCTTAATACCGAAATCCAGGTCTGTAGTACAGTAACCACGTCTCCCAGATAATCTCACCAAGGCTGAAGGAAGTCAGCTAGTGCCACGTTTAAATGTTTCACGCAGTATTTGTGCCAATTAACTTCCAGCATTTTTATGCCGAGTCTTAAAATACCTGGTTTCTTATGTGTGAAGAGCATCTCAAATTAGTAGCCAGCATGGCTCATCTGATGTGCGTTAGCCCAGAAATCCCATAGCATACTTGAAAACCACCTGTGGGGGAACTTTGTTATGCTAAGGCCACCTGGGTGGAACTTCACTAAATATTTCTCTCCAAAGTTGAATAAGACTAACAAAAATCCTAATTTATAAGAAGGATAAAAAAAAAAACAACCGACTATAAAGGAATGAAATGATGAGACTATTTCTTGAAGCAAGGAACAAAAGAGCAAAAATAGATTCAAGAGAAATAGGGTCAAATCGTAAGCCATCTGTTGACTGGGACAAGAAGAAAGGGGTATTTTTATCAGAATGCTATTACTGCCATATCTTTAACAGTGTATAGATAGTGCAGTCATGTCATAGAGGGAGACTATGCTGCTGAACACTTCCAGTCTATCCAGACAGTAACTGATTTCATTCCTGGAAAGGGAGTAGATTCAGATGTTCCATTTTGTGCCCCATCTCTGGGTTGGAACAGAGACATTTAAAATTAGTGCTGAGACTGCAAAAGGGAGCTTGGAAATGCAAAGGATTTTCTCTGTCTCTTGACCAGAGAACTGAAGTCTCATACATGTTACACATACATACGTACAAAGAGACAGTCATTTCCTATATTTGGATTGCCAGTCATGCTCTGTGATGCAGTTCTAAAAAAATACATTGCCCCATTCTCTTCCAAATCCGAACTGTGAATTAAGAATGACTCAGCATTTCTGAATAAAACATATTTTCTTATTAAATGGAGGTACTTTCTGGACGCTCAGGACCTGATATTAATCTTTCTGTGGAAACAAGTGGACTGAAGTAAGCAGAGCAAGTGAGGAGACAATGAGGCCCCGAAGCCCTTTAAGAAGGAAGTCTAGATGGATTTAAAATCCAAGAAGTGTTTCAAAATAAGATTAATTTCAAAAGAAAGGTGCCATGTCACAACTAGTCAAGGTGTGCTCATAGGTCAAAGCCTGTATGAACAAGTACCAGGAAATTAGACAAGGTGGAAAAGTTCCAAAATGTAAGGAGACTTACCTGGTGGATTTATTTTAAAAGGACACATTATGAAGTACTCAGGCTCAGTTTTTCCTTTGAAATCCTAACAAGCTTCCACAAACATCTACATTTTAAAATAAAATCCTCTTCTCAATTATACTTAAAACATAAATTTATCTTTATTATAACTTAACATCATAACAAAAATGTTATTTCTACAGAAACCCACAATAGGGCCAGGCTACAAGCCCAAGGTTTAGTAAATTATCTTCACAGGGCACTGCAGATAAATGAACTGCTTCAAAGCACAGGATTCTTACCTGAAAAACCAAATAATCAATTATTTCTCTAATCCTTCTTCCAACCATTAGGGAAATTAGGCAGCTAATATAGTCTCAGGTGTGAGTGGTTTGCAGTGATAAAGCAGTGTCTCTTTCCTGGAAAACACAGGTTTGCACTATTACCATCAAGGTACTGCAGTACCTGGACAACATCAGCTCTCAAATGAAACACAAGTGATTAAAGCTGAACTCAAAGGAGCAAATGCTTATATTGATGAGCTGAGGGAGACATTGTGAATTTTATTTAGTTGTGTTGCAGTGTTTGGAGAGGTGTACTGATGCTAAGGCTTTCTAGTGGTGCGTTTACCCAGTGTGTCTCACTTTAATAAGGTTGTGTACATTTAAGTTTCCTGATATGTAAAATTTCTGCTAGGTTTGCTCCAGCAGTACAGTTCCAAAGTCAGGAATCTTTAGCCGCAGTACTTTTTAATCCTATAACTAATAACTATTTCTCCTCAAGAGCAAAGTGTTATTTCTGAGAATTAAGATTTATTTCTCTAGGGATGTCTGAAAACAAGTAAGTATGTAAGACTAGCAGAGATTTTTAAAATACTTACGCTTCACATTAATTAGTATGCCTGAACTGAGTAGAAAAAAATCCTTGAAGTTTCTTAATTTATTTTTTCCCTGTTTTTGAGATATTTATTGGAATCAAGACATGACCTTTTTTTTTTTCCTTCAGACTAGTAAATTTGGTACTAAAGCAGGAAAAGATGAGGGAAAGTCTAAAATATAGCTACTGAGAGATATTTCCTTTTAAAGCTTTCAGCTACCTGTCTTCATTGGCCTGCTGGGCTATACTATCCAGATCTCCCTTTGGTTAATCCATTATTTCTTTATTATCCAGAAATTCTAGCTTAAAAACTGATTTGCCTTGGATAGTAGCCAGTGATTGTTTTGCACATGCTCCAGTCCTCATAGAGGCTATCAATCTTTAGCCAGCATTTCCTGTTGGTGTTGCCATTATCTCCTATAACTTGAATCCACCAGGAACATAAGACGACCATAGGTATAAAAAAATAATAATATTTTCAAGATGGTGCTATTATTATGAGAGAATAAAGATCAAGCTCTAATAAAGCAGACAGTAGAAACTGTATAAAAAAGTCTAAATAGCCACAGTACATATGAAAGCCAATTAATTTGAGCTGCAGCTAGAGCAGGGTCTAACGTTCAGTGATGCTGCTTAATCCCTACACTGCAGCATCCACGAGGAGTACTTTCTGTCAGTACAATTTTCTGGTGGATGTTGACCTCGCCTCAATCATGTATTTTGTCAGAAACTAGGTGAACACAGCAACACCCTGCAAAACTCAGAACGGTGTGGTTGTCTCCTGTTGTTACACAGGTTGCGTCCCAAATATGCCTTTCATGTGCTTCCACAGGTTGCGTCCCAAACATGCCTTTCATGTGCTTCCTACAGAACCACAAATCAGGTATGGGCTCTCTTACTACCTCTAAAATGGCTCAGACCTGTAACTGTGCTAAAAAACTTAGTTTTCTAGTGGATTGGCTAAAAGTGTCAGAGCTGAAGTGGGGGAAGATTTCAGTAGTGAATAGCTGTTGGGGGGGAAAATAGATTTGGTAGACTTAAATAAGAGAAATGTGAGGATGCAGGCATGGCTGATGTGTATAATTAAAAGAGAAAGGGGAACCTCTGGAGAGAGCTAGAAGTAAACAAGAAAAGGAAGATTAAAGAATTATAAAAAAAAATAGGGAAGTGATCATGAAACCTTGAATAGGATACTACTAAGGATAAGCACTAATCTGAATAGGAGTATGAGTGTATTTCTATGTGATAGATGGCTCTTATGCATGAGATACAGATAGAAGTTAACAGGTTAACTCAGTCCTGTGTTCCAAGTGGGGTGAAGATCTGAATGGATGGGAGTTTATCAGATTGCCTTTTCTGTATTTTCTCTTCAAGTCCGATAGTTTTCTTGCATTAATAGCTGATAGATACACTTAGGAGTCTACTTTTATCTCTTCTCCCGTGAAATAAGCCTTTCAATTAATTTAGAAAATAAATCTAGGTATAAACGCTCACATTGGGTGTTAGGATAGCAATTTTAGCTCTGACATAATCTGCTTTGTTTTCTTGTGTGACTGCTCAACATTTACAGCTATGATACAGTATAGGGTATCACTTACTTAAAGACACAGAAAGAACCAAGCAGAGAAAGCAATTTTATGTATATAATTTTTGGAATGGTTAGCCTAGCCTCCCCTCAGTTTGGCTGTGTAATGCCAGGCCTCCTTCCTTCCTTCCTTCCTTTCTTTTACACAGGCAGATAGCAAGGAACATTTCAAAACAAACCTCACAGATTGAAAATTGTGGTTTATATATTCAGCATTAACTTGCTGCAAAGTAGCTGCCCTCAGTGGAGAGCTACCCAGAGCACTGTGAGAAGTTGTTAGCTGATTAGCTCACTTGGGCCCTGAAGATGCTTCATGCAATATATACAGACTGCTCTGAAAGCGTTGCCTAGGCTGGTCCTGCTTATGAGTTCATGTTTAGAGGCTGAGCTGTGTAATAGTGTACAGTACATGTATTCTTAGAATATAAATGGTTATGTTTATAGAAACTATTTATAGGACCATTAGCTGTATGTAGCAGTATAACAATGTGAAGGACATGCACCTTAGAACCAAAAGCAAATTCCTACAGCAAGTAGAGCCACAGTTGAGAGTTGTCCTTTCTAAATCTAAATCTAAAAATCTATTAGTCAGTTCTTCAGAATCCAGACCTAGTACAGACTGTGAGTCATTCACCCTTCTGTCACTCAGCTACCTAACACATTGGCCAGCCACTGAAGGCAGAGGGGTAGGTTTTTGCCATTTGAGTTCAGAGGCAGCAGGTTCTTACCAGGCCAGAGCATTCACTCGCTTCTTTTCCCCCTTGCTTCCCTGTGCTATGATTAGTACTGCACTACGTCCAGTATTTCTTACAGGAGTAGGTTTGTTTCTCTTCATATTCTTTTGCATATATGTGTGATATGTACTTCTAACTTTTATCTGATTACACCCATCAGAACCTGTTTCAGAGGCCCAATTGTTTTCCCAAGAGACATAGTTCTTCCCATTACATGACTGCAGCTTTAGAGCCTCAGCAATGTTTCACACCCAGTTAGCTAATGCAAACAAGAACAGCTGTTGATTCTTGTTGTCTTTGTCCCTTTGTCACTTTCATTAAATATATGGTCAGTTCAATTTATGAGGTCATTTTGGGTGAGGTGCACTGAATGGGACCAATGATAACTCTGTAGAGAAAGCAGAATTTAGCTAACATGACTTTCTATTACTGCTATTTTGTGCTGTAGCAGCTCTTTAAGGCCCCAGTAGAGGAAAGAAGTTCCAGACAGCTAAACACTGTACAAATATATAGGGAAGAGATCTCCTCTGCTGCAGGACTTTCAGCATCTAAATATAAAATGGAAGACAGATTATGGAAGCACAAAGGACACTCCTTGCTGTTTGAGCTCATGCGGTGAGCCATTCAAGTCTCCTGCTCAACTGTTGGTAGAGTAGTGATTTCCTGAGCTATTTCTGTTGTAAATTTTAAGCCTTTACCATAATCTGTGATACTGTCCTTCAAGTATCCTAGAATCTCTGGATATATAGCTAGTTTTTTCTCAGGTTTTTAGGAAAACTTAAAACTTGGGGGGTGGGGTGGTGGTGGGTGGAAAGGCAAGTTATCTCATGGATTTGGTTTCATAAAAGCTTGTGCTCTCTGCCTTTACTCCAGAGCTGTGAGGACTAGAAACTGTTTTTAGGTAAGTATTCTGTACTTATAGCTGCAACATCAGAAACAGTACAGGGGCTATCTAAGATTGTGATAAAATGCAACAGGCTGATGAAAAGTAAGAGAGTACGCCATAACAAGAAAAAGAGCAGTGACACTGTGACAGAGCAGTGTTTCAGGAAAAGAGAGAGACCTCAGTCTTTTTTCTGCTCTAAACAAGGAAAGCAATGAGTGATAGTAGTGGAGGAAGCAGAGTGTTCTCCTTACTGTGGTTTCTTTCTTAGTTCCTCTCAATTTACTGATTGGAAGGTAAAGCCTGGGTGATAATGGAGCAGAGACTTTTACACTTTCTCTACCCTGTGTAAGAATGTGGTGTAGAGGCTTTTAAGCTATACACATCCCAGCACTGAAGCTTGAACTGGTACTCTATGCAATTCTGTTGCTGTTCCCAAGCACATTGTCCTGGGTGCTGTCATGCTTACATGGCCTGCCTTGCTTTCAAGGCTAAGGATCCGCACACAGTGCATACATTAGGTATGTGTACTTGTAGAGGCTCAGGGTCTCTGCACTGCTGGGACCTGACCTGAAAGTGCATGTGACTCTTCTCACCTGAGGTTAGGGAAATGGAATTGCAAAGTCTTCAACTGTTGCTGTTTACCTACACATCCAAATAAGAATATGAAACTACTCTTTAAGCCCTTGGGTGTATTTACAACAACTCTTCCCAGCTTTAAGCATTGTACTGCCAACAATTGCCTGCACCCAAAGGCACTCCCTTAGATAGCATAGTGAGAACTCAGTGCTGCTTGTATTCAGATCAACAGCAAACTCTTATTGACCTACCTGGGTGTAGGGCTGGCATCTGAGAGAGGATCTCTGCCTTCTCTACAGACTTGGAGAATGTTCTGACAGTGGGCCCGTGGTTGTAAATAGTAAAGCTGGGCAGCAACTACAAAACCATTCAAGTATTTTCTCAAAGCAAGACTTAGCATTGCAAGCTCTGTATTGGTCTACAAGAAGGTAAGGTCGGTGTCATGGTGACTTCATGAATGCTTCTGGGTAGGTCCGGCTGAGTCTGTTGCAGTTCAGACAGTGGTCTAGACAGGTTAGAATGATCTTCTTGTGACAAAAATGCTATTCTTATTGTAAGGATACAGAACAAAAGCCCAAAGAAATGAAGATTGAAAATATGAATGTTAGGATGAATCTGAAATACTGAGAATTTTATTTTCCCAACAGTTCTTATCACCAGATAGATTAATATGCCCACTCTATTACTTATGATCTGTATGTACTCTATTACTTATGATCTGTATGTGCCACACTCAGACAATTCATATGGCCCTAGAGCCCACTGTGTATTGCTCGATTCCATGAGAATACTTGGAGGAGGTGGTTGTGCCATTAGAAGAAAGTCATCTGTCACTGGACGATACTAGCATCACACAGGAACTCTGGCACAGAAGAGGGGGACTTTACAGCTCACCTGGTCAGGATAAAGGATACAATCCTGTCTCTTCCAGCAGTTAGCTGCTTTTTACAATCCTCCCAACATTTGCCAGACAATTCATGGAGGCCCTATGGAAAGCTGTCTCTTCAACATGAAAATCTTCTCTAGAGCAGCCCCATCCTAATAACTCAGGTTGGTACAGATACCCTGTAGTGGAAACTTTCATACAAAGCAAAGCAATCTTGCCAAAGTTATAAACTGAAAACAATCTCCTCTCAATAAGAAGTTCTCAACAATAGATTATTAGTACTTGTAATCTAATCAGCCTCATTCATAATAAAAAGACAAACTTGTGATTAGAGCAGAAGTGTCAGAATCTGTGTTCTCTGTGCAGACTACCAGTGTAGCTTCAGAGGAGAGAAACTGACCATGTATGTTAAAGGCTGGAGAAAGAGTGGGCAGAGCTAAAATAAAGGTAATAGGTAGTGACCAAATCTTATTCAGTAGTGCATGTAACAAATTATTTTCCACTTCACAAACAAATGAGCAGCATGTCAAGCAAACAAATAGCCAAATCCTGGTTTTGCTGGCTTGGATAGCAAAACACTTATTTTGGTCCTCCACTATCATACCATAGTGTGATTTTTCTAGTTGCATGGAAGATCTGTGGTGTGAGGCATTAAAACTGAATAGCTACTACAAGTCAGTCTCCTGAGCTGTCAATAGTTTCACTAAGCTGTGCCTTTTAGAAGAGTGGCTTTAAAACCCTGAAAGAGTCTTGAATAAACTTGAAACTGGAAGCAACAGTCAGATTTAATCACAGTATATATGACTTCCCCTCTTTATCAATACTTTGTGTGGCAGTCACATAAACGACATCTCTGTCTGAAAAATACTGGCTGCCTGAAAATGAAGCTAGTGATTCCTCTCTAGACGATGCTCTGCTTATGAACAGAACAAGTTGAAACAGAAATGCTGAGCAGGAAGGTACATCCAAAAACTGGACTACTGAGCTATAAAACTCTTGATGCCTTTTATCATGATGACCTACATAAAAAGTCCACCCCCACTAACTTTCATCCAGTATGACCTGAAACTGTCAGGCACCACTGCATCTCAGGTGTTTATTTGATCTTTGATGTTGCTGCAATTGAAGAATTCTCATCTTCATTTTAGAAAAAAACTATTTCTGAAGTCACTGATGGTCTCGTCCCACAGTGTGAAGTATACACGACTCCTTACTTGCCATAAAATACTGTAAAATCATGGAATAAACAAATAGCACTGCAAAGGACACTGTAATCTCAAACTGTCAGAGGCCTCATGGTTTTCTGAGGATTCCAGCAGTGTTTCTCAGACTGTGATTCATGTCTTTAACAGAACAAGACAGAGATTTTAGTAGAGAAGCCTGATCACATGCAGTGCATGCCCGAACTTGTTGTAGTTCTTTATCCAGGGGCCAAAACCAACCAGAAGTGTTTGTCTCATCACCGTAGCCTTTAACAGAAAAAACAGCTATTTACATTTATTATGTTTGTTATTAAATTGTCTTAATAGCTATGCAAAGTGCCTCTTTTTCCATGAATATATCAAAGCTGTATCATAATGAAAAAAAAATTTAAAAAATCAGCTCTGACTCCTTTTAACTCCTGCATGTGCTTCTGTGCCAAGTCTGCTATAAGGGCCTGAGCTAGACTCTGTTTGGAAAATGTGCAGTCGACAGTACTTTGCCAAATTCTCACTGGCCATTTCTAGAAAGAATAGCTCCCATTGATTCTGAGTTCTAAATCTTTTCCACTTGGACTTGCATGGAAACACTTGAAAGATGCCTTAGAGAACAGATGAATTGGAAATCAAATGAATAGCGCATAGAGAAAGGTCACATCTAATTAATAACGACCACCTAAAACTTAAGTTCTGCCCTGAAATCCATAGAAGAAACAGATATGTTTTGAATAATTTCCAGAATTTCCAGATTTGGTAATGTTCAAGTTAGACATTTGTTAGGCAAGTACTTCTCCTGAGCTGTGAACAGCAGCTCTGGAACCTCCAGACTTGCTGACATAGCTTTAAAAAACCCTAGTAAGCATGTCAGGCTTCCTACATCAATGTAGACTTGTTTAATGAAGTCCAGAGAGGAAAAAAAAAAAAAAAGAGGAAACTCTGGGTAAATGGAGTCAATATTTATCAGTGTCTATCTTGGCCACACGTGAGAGGAGATAAACCTGACACAGAACAAACAAAAAAAGGCCCAGCAGATTTCCATCTAATCCATTGCACTTCTTGCTACTGCATGAAGGTTTTCCACAGCAGAACTGAATGCCAGAGAATTGTAGTACAAACAGAAGGTCACAGAGCTAAGGAAATTACTCTTAAAATACCAGCTTTCTAGAGGTTAAACAGATTACCAGAGAAGAAACACTATGCTTGGGGCTACCAGTAGAAGCATGTTGGCATTCAAGTCACCTGATGAAGATCTCATCACCTGATGGGAGGCTACTTAAGGAGTCTCATGACAGAGACCGTGATGAGTCCTAACAGGAGAGTAAAGTTTAGCTCTTTCTAGCTGCTGTGTATGGTGTATCAGAAAGACAATTAATTCTGGTGGGTTGGTGTTTTTTTTTTTCCCCACTACATATGGAATTTCTGAGACACAACAACAGAGTGAGTTTGAGTAAAGGTGGTTTTTTTTAGGGGTTGTGCCTTTTTTTTTTTCCCCCTTTCTCTCTCAAGACCTGTAAATGCTCTTTTTTTAGAGGAAAAAAGTGTGATGTGATGTGATGAGAAATCTTTTGCAAAGCCTTTTTTATTTCTGAAGAACTCGTGTGTTTTGTGATTCTGTGGGAAGGAATGTATTTAAGCTCCTGAGGGATTTAGGGCTAGGCTCTGTTAAATTGTGAGCCTGGCTCCTAGAAGAGATCGTCTGTACTCTGTTAGTGTTTTTAGGCTGTGTCTCAACAGGATTCACCAGAAGTGAAGCACTGGCAACCAGCACAACAAACTTGTGTCTAGGGAAAACCTCAGCCTGGAAAAAGTGTACTGAGTCTGAAGGGTATTTGCTGATAGCAGGAGCCATGTGATACAGACTGAGTCTGCTTGCGGGAGCAAACAGACAACTGCCTTCGAGAGTCTGGAAAAGACTGTGGGTTGTCTGCAGTGGGCAAAGGCAGAGGGTGTTGGTTCCAGATGTCTGGACAGGCTTTTGAGAAATGCTAGAGAGGAATTGACTGTTGTGGTAAAATGGGTAACAGTGACACATGGAGGCTCTGCAGTCAAATTTAGGCTGTGATGTAGAAAACCAGAAAGCAGAACCTCCATATATCGTTTTCTGAAATGCGCTTAATACTACATGCAATGCCAGTCAGATTTGCAGAGGTAGCTTCAATATTAAGCTGAGAAAATGGCATCAGAATGAAGGTTTGAAAGGCATTGAAAAGTGGCCGTGTGAGAAGTTACAGCAAGCGTATACCACACCATGCCTGAGGATTCTAGTCCTCCAATTGCTTCAACTGAGGACCATCCCAAAGCCTTCCTCACTACAGAAACCAATACGGCAGAAGTTAACAGATTTTGATCTTTCATTTGCTATGGAGTCAGGACACTATAGGATGTGATCCACCATCCACAACTTGAGCTGTAACCAGAGTTGTATCATTGTGGTTCTTTCATAAGCTTTTACAGACAGATGCCTGAACTCTTACTTTAGGAGGATGAAGGCCACAGTGATGTTCCTTTATAGGTCTTCAAGTAAGTTCACCTCTTTTCATCAATCTAAAAGGGATTTTTATTATTGAACAAATATAATACTATTAGAGACCAAAAATTACTCCGTAGCATTAGTTACTACTTACAGAACATGAAATGCAATAAGTTTATGAGATCTGCAGTCCATATGTTGGATTCATTGTATAATTCATAGTATAACTCATATTGTAGGGGAATAATCCATCTAGATAAAGTTGATGCTAAGGGTAAAGAGAATCAGAGATTCCTTTATTTACTGCAAATGCTGCAGTTTTGTTTACAGGTGTGAGAGCTAGCTTCAGTTCTGAATGCAGAAGTGGGTTCATTACAATTTGATGCAAACCATTTAACTTTTGCCAGTACAGGTGTAAGTGTTCAGCATTGTGAACTGCTTTTTTTTTTTTTGTGGTAAGGTCAGGTTATTTTGTTGGCTGCATTGGTTTTTCTTGTGTTTTAATATAAAACTATTTTAAACAGGAAAATGGTCCCTAAACCTCTGCTCTTAAGATTAGTTCCAATTCTTAACAAAGTAAATCAATGATGTCTTCATAAAAGACATTGATACTAAGCCTAACTGATACTTAAAAAGCAACAACCAATACTTAGTCAAGAGTGTAGTGTGTATTTGCAGGAGGGAGGGAAGCAGTTACTGCTGTAGTATTAGAGCTACAACCTTCAACCTTGCTGGGCTTTGACCTCCTCCTCTGGCAGAGGAGGACCAACTCAAAAGGTGACTGAGAGGTTATATTTAATAATGTTAGTATTTGGGGTTTTATTTATTGTAGGGATGAGTAATGTAAAGGAGGGGAAAAAAAAAAAGCCATGAGCAAATCGATATTACCTCCAGCTGAAATTCTAATAGGTTTCACTCAACAAGGTATGGGAATGCATGTAGAGCAAGGAAAATAGAACAAGGTATCACTGCTCATTTGGTGAATGGTGACTTAGAGAGGGAGGAATAAAAGATGGTATCATGGAGATAAAGGCATTTGGGGGGGGAAGGAAGGTGGGAAGGAAGAGGGAGGAATCTTTGGAAATTAGAACATTTTACATCCTAGAATTTTGACAACCAGTGGGGGAATGCTGCTTTTTTCACCCCTTGATTCTGACTGTCCTCCCACCACCTATTTCACAAGAAAGGAAGAAAGGGTTCTTTTTGCCTGTGGTGTGTGGTGGGTTTGTTCGTTTGCGGTGCTTGGTGTTGGTCTGTTTTGGTTTGGGTTTTTTTTTTTTTTTTGGGTGGTGGTTGTTTGTTGATTTTTGTTTGCTTTTAACAGCTACAAGTGTTTGCAAGGGGGAAACCAGGAGAAGTAAATAACTGTAGGTCTACTGCCACCTACAGCCTTTTTAAAAAATTACAGATTCGGAAAAAGCTGTGTCTTTAGTGACCACCCAGAGAACACTACAGTATAATGCAAATGATTGTAAGTACATCAAGATTTCACCTAAGGATAGGGAAATGCTTTTCTGAAGGACATCTTAATCAGGTCCTATTTTCCTAGCCTTCATTATGTGATAGTTGATTTTTATTGCAAATACTAAGGATTGACATCCTGAATAATCCTCACTTTCTTTTCCCCATATTATGCAGTTAATCCCTTTTTTTGCAAAGGGGTCATGGTCAGCTCTACAGTAGCTGTCTCTGGTCTTTCTGACACTGGGGAAGCAAAAAGTTGAAGCAAGAGATGAACCAGAAGTAGAGTCCTAATAGATCATGCAAACAAAAACTGCAGAATGGGAATTTAAAGCTGTACTTTTTGTTAAGTGCTCTGTTGCTGCTAGTAAGGAACAGTATTTTCTTCTCCCTCTGCCCCATTCTTTTCCAGGGGATGTCAGTTTTCAAAGTATTTAGTTTCAAAAAGTCAGGAAACAGCGTCTTTTGGGAAACTGTCACTCACCTTTAGGAAGAAGATACTGAAAACCATTCTGACCAGCTGCAGTACCTATCTCCCCCCTCACCCTCTCCTTTAACCAGCTAATGTGATGAAGATGTGTTCAGTGGTGGCGTTTGCATCATTCTGCTGTAGAAGTAATACAGGCACTTGGACCTATGTCTCACTGGTAATCTCATATCACACTTAACTCGTTGTGTAGCCTTTTTATTAATGTGATAGCCTGCGTTGTTGTGTGTTTCTTCTTTTGTTTGTTTGTGGTTCCCCCCCTGGTTTTAGGCCACACTAATAGTATGTTTAACTCCACTTGATGGTGCTATATAGAACATATGGGCTAGTTTTCCATTAGTTATAGAGGGTCTGACTTCAGCTGTTTTAAAAGTTTATGATCAGACTATTGCCTTCTTTTCGGTGTCTTTAAAATAATAGTCAAATCCGACTCAGATGGTTGTGACTAGTTATTAGTCCTAGGATTTTTTACTGGGTTTGGACAATGATTACTTGTATACTTGCATTGTTTGCAAAATGAAGGCGGCTTCACACATAATCAGAGCTTGGATATTAAAGGTAAGCCAACAGGACAATGCATACTCTCTCCAGGCAGGAGTTGCTGTTGCCACTATCTAGGAACACATGCTGCACGTTTATGACTGACTGTAAGTGGAAGAAATTCAAGCCATGAGCAATTGTGACACTGACATATGAGGCATCTATGGTACTGAAGTGTTTTATGCCTCTGGATTTGATAGGAAGTTACACACTTAGAAAACGTAGTATTAGTTGGGAATTTGGGATGCTTCAGGAATGGATTCAACCCAACAGTCCTATATCCTCCTTTTATGGCAGTGAAATAATTGTTGAGGTTACGTATACAAACACAAGGATGATTCTGTGTGGTTAATGTGCTACAGAAGGATTTGGATAGCATGGGTTTAGCTCCTAACTCTCTGACAGTTTGTGTGACCTGGAGTGCCCAGTCCAACGCCAATAAAAGGGCTTAAGCACAGCTCCTTTTGGCATTTAAAGAGTATTAGACACTTGAATTTCATTGTAGATTTGTCCCTTAATATGTTTGTGTCTAGTTATGTAATCTGAAATAAGGATGGTATTTCTCTCCCGTTCTGCAGTTTTGCCTCTTTTATTTGTGTAAGCTCTTCATTAAGAACGGTTTTTCACTAATACGGGGAGAGACCAGTAGTATCCTAGCCTCAATGGACAGTAAGATAATTCACAATAATCTGTAGGAGTAGTGATAACAACCACACCCAGCCAGAGAAGAGAGTTAAGAGCTTTCTGTTCTGTGCTTAGAACATATTTTTTTCACTGACAAGGAGTGGAGGGGAAACAACTGACATGCTTTTCTTATAAAGCAAGGGGTTCCTGTCACAAGCCTGTTGTAGCTTTTGATGGTCTCTCAAGTGTCTAAATTCTCTCGTGTCTCTGTCAAATGGTAAATGATTTGTGGAAGACAATGAAGCTGGGAATGTTTTTTGAATTCTTATGACTGCAGATGAAAGGAAAATAATTTCAGGAGTTTGGATTTTGGTGTTTCACACCGTAAATAAGTTACTCCAGGCATTTTATTGCATTAATTCTATCTTAAAAACCATGATGGGATGCCTTGCTCTTATTTTAACACTCTATTTTTTGCTGAGTGAGAAGTTGGAGAGAATAGGTCCTGCAGAAACTTAAATCTGTTAAGTATCATTTTGCTGGAAAAACACCAATTTAAGCACTGCTTGTTTTTAATGATACCTTCAGTGATGGAAACCTGCTGAGATCGTGGCAAGGCAGAGAGTGTGATTCCTGTAGCAATCTCATAAAACCTGCATCAGAGACTTGTATCTGACAATGCCACTTTGCTTACATTCCTCTTTAGATTCATATTTTAGCATTCCAGAAGAAGCGTCAAATAGAGTCAGACTTTTAATATCCCTGCATTTTATATTTTTCATAGGGCATAGAGTGTAAAGGGACGCAAACTACATAACACATTCGTTCTACTGGTTGAGCTCTTTTGTATGAGATGCGTTTGTGAATTTAAGGCATGTTCTTTGTATGATATCAAAAGATAAACTAAAGAGAAAAAAGCTCAGCATTCAAATGTGGTGTCCAGCAAGAAAAAAAAAACAAAGCTAGAAAAAACACATCCAAAATGTTAGCAAATTTTTCAGATATAATATAGACTTAACTAGACAGTGAGTGAAGACATTACTTACATCCACTTTCTGAAACTTCTCAAATATTTCAGAAAGCATATACTGAGGACTTAAGGAAATGCATGATTAATTTAATGTGAAACTGCTTACATCAACTATAGCACTCTTCAGCCTTTGGTTTTGGTAATTAGGTAACCAAGCCACAGTTTGACCAGTATTAAAATTATTACTTTTAAGTACGATTTTTTATTTTGTTAAACATATTGGATAAATTAATCATAAGAGGTATCTTCATCTGGCCTCTCATATTATTACTCTAGCAATTTAGTGGTTTCTTCACTTCTCTCCAGGAAGTGTTTTATTTTTAAAATAAAAGCTTCAGAGATTCAGCTGGAAATGGAACCTTTATTCAATGACCACCAATTAGCATGCATGAGGCAGTAGCGTCCTACTATACCAGCTCGTGGAGGTTATTTTTCCTCAGATGTGTAAGAAAAAAGCATGCTCTCAGCCTTCTACTTTTGCAGCAACTGAGTAGAAACCATTGAGTTATTCCACTCTGTCTGGTCTACACAGATTGCATTGTTTGAAGGGACAAGAATCTTAATATATATTGGTCATCTTAATGATGCTGTGATAATAGCTGGTTTTTTAAAGGCTATTGAAAGCAAATTATGAAAACTAACTGCCTATTTTTCTTTGGATTCAGAACTTAGCCTTGCCATAAAGCTGTGAATTAGAGCCAGTGCAGTGAGAGCTTTGTTGAGCTGAGTTCTGAACCTGGCCTGCTGGAGCTCTTCCTTGGGAACATGGTGTGCTGCTTCTCCTCTGAACCCCTTAGGAAGGAAGGGATATGTGTTTCAAGTAGTACTATAAAACATCTGGAAATAGCACCTACCACAGCTTACTGACATAACAGATATCTTGTACTCAGACTCCACTGTGTCTAATTTTATTGAATTGTAATAAGTTACAGGCTAGGTACCTTTTGTAGAACAGAAGAGTATACATTAATCCCCTCCCCAGATCTACATCATAAAGAGGATTCAGTTTTATACCTTCAGCCCAAGTGAGCTACTTAGGCAAGAAAGTGTGAGATGCTTCCCCTCTTTAGGTGTGCCCCAAAAACTACATTTAATCTGCAGCAGTGTAACTTGTTATAGCTTCACCACGATTAGTCACATTGACTTAGATCAACTGGCCTCAAGTTGTGTCAGGGGAAGTTTAGATTAGATATTAGGAAAAACTTCTTCACTGAAAGAGTGGTCAGGCATTGGAATGGGCTGCCCAGGGAAGTGGTGGAGTCAGCAGCCCTGGAGGTGTTCAAGGAACGTGTAGACATGGTGCTTGAGGACATGGTCTAGTGGGTGTGGTTGTGTTGGGTTGATGGTTGGACTGGATGATCTTATAGGTCTCTTCCAACCTTAGTGATTCTGTGAACTGGGTTAGTGGTCAAGTATCTTCTTGCTATGGCAGAGTTTTATTCTGACAGCTGGGCTAATGAATTATCCGTGATGAATGATTCATGCAAAAAATGGCTAGAATACCTAAACCAGTGCAGGGCTACAGGCTTACACTGAAGGTTTCCTGGATTTCTTCATGTTCAGTTTTAGGAGGTAAAAGGCAGACTATAACTACTATAGGTTTGATAGAATAAGAGCTTTGTACTTTTTCAGAAACTCCAGAAACGTTGTACCAAATTTTACTGAATATAGGAATCTTCCAAAAGAGACCTTGCTTTCAGGTTGGAGGCTGGTAGTCCATAGGCTTTTTTTTGTGAGAAAATTTCTTGTATGTTCAGGAAAATGTGATAGATAAACTAAGTCCTACCATCTGGGGAGGGTGATTTAAAAAAAAAAAAAAAGGCCAAACATAGGCCAAAAGCAGAAAATCACAACAGGGCTTCAGCTTATAGCTCATTTTATTTCCTGGGTAGGGGTAAAGCCAAAAATTTGAGGCATTCACTCACTGCCTGCAAGTTTTCATAGTAGTATGTCTTATCTGAAAGCACTTGAGTAATGTTACAGTTCCAAGCTGAACACTAGAAAGTGAAGTAGTACTAAGTTGCTGCTGGCATTATCTCTAGAAGATTCTTAGCTCAATGGTTGAGAATAGGGATTCTCTCTGAACTCAAGTCATCTTAATGTATCCATTTGAACTGAATGGCTCCAAGTGATTGTATTTCTTAGGATTGTGTCTCTAACATGCCAGAATGACATACTGTAAGAGTTGCTCACATTGCTACTTTATGGGCAGCTTGGCTCCCTACATAGCAGTAGGCTGTTTGAGGGCAAGATAAAGAGCTGGGGCAGGGTACTCTTGCAGTTATCTCATCACGCCTTCATATCAGTCAGAGCCCTCTGTGCCTGTTCACAACTGCTGCTGGTCCTTCTAAACACTGAAAAGACCTGAACCTGGAGTTTGTGTGGTATGACGTAGGCAGATGTGTGCTGATGTTAGTGGCTTTCTGTGTGTTTGTCCCATATTTATAATGCAAGTGTAGCTACCACCCATGATTCAAATTTGATCATTGGGTAGGAACTGGCTTTGCTCTGTCCAGCTTCTAGTACAATGGGATCCTACCCTACGGTTTACATGTTACTATCAGAAGACAGTCTGGTACAGCAATATTCTGAAGTAAGGCAGATCTAGTCACAAAGTGAAAAATAGAATAAGTATCATTAATGATGTTGGAAACAGGGCATTTTTAGGGGTGAAATGACTAGCTGAACTGGTGTGATGCAGCCACGTGCTAGTCAGTGTTTCCTTATCTTGTTTATTAGCTGTATATTTAATATCACTGCACTTACAGTTAGATTGTGACTTCAGTTATTCTTGCATGTCAAGCCTGGTTCAGCCAGACCTGTGCTGAACAAATAACCCCAATATATTAAGAGCAACAGAACTATTAAGAAACACTATCTTTAGCTAACCTGATTATTTCTAACAAACTTTTTTCATGCTGATATGAAACTTTTATAGGAAGTTTGTGTCAGGAAAATGCATGCTATTGTTTTAATGCAAATCTAAGTAGTCCGTGGGACATCTCACATGCTTAGCAAGTCCTTGTCCAAGAACGATTGCTGCAGCTCTAACTTTTGGGAGTAATGCAGAGAAACTGTTACTGCTGTACTGCTGCTTGAGTTAGAAGGCTTCCTGGTGCAAAACTGCCATTCAAGCACTATAATTGAGCCCTGATTTGAATGAAAATCGAAGACAAGTAATAAAACCGTAGGCCCCCGCTGAGAGTGCAAGGATGTTTGTCTGTATCTGATGAGTGTCTGGCAAGTGTCAAAGGAAGTCAGAGGTGATGCCAGCAGAGGCCAGTTAGAAAAGGCAACAGGTGCCACTTCTGCCTCTTCCTAGCTGTACAACAAATATTTTCTGAGCATTATGCGTGTCCAAATACTGTTTCACATGCTACAAATTACTCATGCCAATGTGTTATATAATTATTTGGCTAAATACAGCACTGCAAGATGTGTGTTAAAAACTGTATCGGTTATTGCATATGGAAAGCTGCTTAGAAAGAGCAAGCACAGTTAGCAGTGCAAAAGTGCATGTGCTGTGTTTGTACCATCCTTTGCAGCTGCATGGTACCTTTCAAAATTATTAAATATCTTACAGTTGGCAAAAGGAAAAAAAACACGTGATGCATGCTTCTATGAGATGTAGGAATGTGATGCACTTCACATCAGTGAAACAGTGGTAGAAAAAAGATAAGCTAAGATTTCTCTCTGCAGAAAGGATAATTATCTAAAGTATTTCCCATCTCCTAAGTGTTTTCCTTACTTTGGAAAGTATGTGGAATTTTCTTTCTCCTGAACTTTGCTAAGATCCCAAAATCAGCAAAAGCAGTTGAGGATATGCTAGGTACCCTGAAGAACAGGGTTGACACAAGGTAGTGTTAAGTGTTTTTGAGTGGTCTGTTTAACACATCTTGGGACACATCATGATATCAAAATTAAAACATTAATCTTTATATCTAACGCTTTAAAAACAATGTTAGTTTTAAGGACAATCAACACTTTTGATACTGAATTTTCAGCATGACTTAGGTAAAGTATTATTCAAGTAACTGCAATATCTATTCAAAAATCTCAACCAAATAAATTCTGAACTGCAGTAATGACTGTCAAAGGTGTGGGTTGTTTGTGGGGTTTTTTCGGTAACATAACTGAATTAAAGAACAAAAATATGTACCTAGATCATAGAATCATAGAGTCCTTTAAGTTGGAAAAGACCCTTAAGATCCTGGAGTCCAACTATTAACCCAACACTGCCAAGTCCACTGTTAAACTGTGTCCCTAAGTACCACATCTACATGTCTATTAAATATCTCCAGGGATGGTGACTCAACAACTTCCCTGGGCAGCCCGTTACAATGCCTGTTAATCTTTTTGGTGAACAGATTTTCCTAATACCCATCCTAAACCTCCACTGGCATAAAATTCCCCTTGTTCTGTTGCTTGTTACCTGGGACAAAAGACTGACACTCACCTTGCTACAACTTCTTTTCAGGTAGTTTTAGAGAGCAATAAGGTCTCCCCTCAGCCGCTCTTCACAGGACTTGTGCTCCAGACCCTTCCCCAGCTCCGTTACCCTTCTCTGGACACACTCCAGCACTGCAGTGTCTCTCTTGTAAATGAGGGGCTCAAAACTGAACACAGGATTTGAGGTGTGGCATCACTAGTGCCCAATACAGGGGGACAGTCCCTGCCCTAGTCCTGCTGGCCACACTGTTCCTGATACAGGCCAGGATGCCATTGGTCTTTTTTGCCACCTGGACACACTGCTGGCTCATATTCAGCTGGCTGTGGACCAATGCCCCAAGGTCCTTTTCCACTGGGTAGCTTTCTAGCCACTCTTCTCTGAGCCTGTAGGGAGTTGTTTTGACCAACCCAGCACTTGACCTTGTGGAAGCTCATACAGTTGGCCTTGGACCATCAATGCAGCCTGACAGACCTCTCTGTAGAGCCTTCCTTCCCTCAGGCAGATCAACACCCCCACCCAGCCTGGTGTCATCTGCAAACTCATTGAGGGTGCACTCAATCCCCTTATCCAGATCATTGATTAAACAGAACTGGTCCCAGTACTGATCCTTGGGGAACACCACTTGTGACCAGCCACCAAATAGATTTAACTCCATTCACCACGGCTCTTTCGGCCCGGCCATCCAGCCTGGTTTTTTACCCAGCAATGAGTATACCCATCCAAGCCATAAACAGCCAGTTTCTCCAGGAGAGTGCTGTGGGAAATGGTGGCAAAAGCTGGAGTGTGTGTTCTGAGAGTAACTGTGCTTAAGAAGATTAATTTAAATACCCATGGTTGGTTAGTTTCAATTATACTGTGTTTCTAAAGAAGCAGAATGTAGTGTAAAGAAGCAGGAATAAAGATATATTGTCTCTTGGAAATCTTGCAAGAATTCCCAGAGGGATGAAAAAGTTGTGATAAGTAATAACAGAAATAGCATTGCTGATAGCAAAGATATTTGCAAAGTATATTACATATTTGGATTTGCTCCAAATTCCATTTGTAAATATCAATGAAACTTCAGAAATTGCTAAAGAGAAGTTTGATTGTGCCTGTTATTAAGAGCAAAGCTCTTATAGTCCAGTTTTCATTGGTTCTTATAAAATACATGTTCACACATCAGAAGACACGTGATCATATGTCCTACTGAAGGCCACTGTTAGATAAGGCAACTACTTCAGTCATCAGAGTCATATTTGAACAGGTTGGAGAATTCTAGTGGAGGAAGCTGTTTTTCTGGCATCTTCCTTGGCAAACCATTAGTTTCACAAGAATGAATAAATTAGTGCTACTTGTACCTTTTGGGGCATTCAGGAAGAAAAAGGGAATTAAGAGACACTTGTCATTCAAATATATGTCTAGGTAAAAGTAGTATGATACAGAATACAAAATCTTTACCCATGACTTCATGTGTTTTTGTCTCTGCTAATTGATTGGGTTGTGAGGGTACACTGTTCTTGAGGATCATGTCTTAAAAATGTTTTTATGCTTGTTGATCAACACACTCTGAATACTTACAGGTTCTCAATCTGAACTTCCCAATCTGATTACTGTTTGACTGCATTTCCCACCTGGGAACACAGAAAGGGTTAGTCATGGTCAACTGTTCACTGTTCAAGTTGCTAGAGGAGCCAGTTTTGTGCCTCACAGGATATTAGGGGACTTAATCACTGATTTTTTTGTTCATTTCCAAAACTAGATTGAGTTAGATGTGTCTGAAATGTAAAGGAGTAAAGGGCTTGAGGAAGAGTATCGGAACAAGAGATAAACAGGTCAAGACCTTTATCCCTTCTGCTGCTACTTCAGTGATACTGCTTTCTAAGTTTAACTACGTGTATCTCTTTCCTTCCCCAGGCTAAAGGCAATATAAAACTGGAAAGCTGTATGTTCATTTATAGCAGGATTGGAGGAAAATAGGATTTGGGATCCAGTATTCTGAATCTATGGCAGTGGCTTAAGCAATATGATTTAAGGCTCAATCCTTGAACTCAGGGAGATAGGTAAGAAAGAGAAGCCGGGCCTCTAAGCTGTCTGATAATGGAGACTCTCCTAAGTATTAAAGTTGTTTGAGAAGCCTATTACCAGTAATTGCAACTGCTCTGTTGACTACATAAATGAACTAGTTCATTCTGTCTGTCCCCTGAAGTCTTTAGTCGTATCTAGCAGTTGATCTAATCTTTTTTATTTTTAAGTAGCCATTTTGTAGTTAAGGACAGGATTGTTTGCAACGTCTATATGGGGAAGGAGGAGGGAAACAATAAAGTTTTATGTGTGGGTTTTTTTTTTCCAAACAAGTCCATTATGACTTTGTGGTGTAAAATCAGGAGCACAGCCTAACCCTTCAGTATAGGAAGATAGTGCTGAGGTATGAAGTATATGGATTTCTCACTCTTGCTGTCAGTGTAGAGAAGAAGAAAGATCTGAAACATAACTTGCTTATTTGGTTCCTGCTGCCAACTTTCCCATGTGTTTTTCTAGTTAGTTGTCTGCTTTGTCAACAATATAACATACAGAACAGTACTGTTTCCTGGAGGTAGTGTATATAACATGTAAATCTAACATTAGCTTAATCACAAAACCCAGAAAACCCACCACCTCAGAATAGCTCTGAAGCTAAACTTCCACCAAGGTTTAATATGAGTGCAGTTGTAGTGATGGAATGGCTGAAGAGAGCGTAAGTATGAACTGCTGAATTCTTACTTAAGCTAGCAAAGTGCTACACCACAGGAGGTCTCTCTGCTTTAAAATCCAGAAGCAAAATATCAGGTTAATTAATGGGAGGAATTCTTTCTAAGCTTAGGCATCCATATGTCTGAAAGCTGTTATGTTTATATAAGCTATAAAATATTTCCCAATGATTGAGACATAATCATGTCACAGGAGAGGTAGTCATGGCTTGAAGCCCATATGCACAAGCCCTGGCATATCTTTACTGGCTTCTGGAACTAGGAGCATAGCTTAAGGACACCTGAGAAACTATAGACTGAGTCAGCTTGGGCTGTCAGTTTGGTCTCAGTGCCCACAGGTAGAGCTGGAGGACTGAAACAGCAGCAGAAGAGAGGAGATGGTGATGGTGTGAAATAGAAGTTCAGTTTGGGTTGGAAAAAGATATGGAAGATGAGTCAGAAGGGGAAAGGGGGTGGGCTGAAAAAGAAGTTTCTGGGGAACTGGACCTGAGGAAGCACAGAACACTGCCTAATTTCTTAAGTAAATCTTCACAACAAAACCGAAATGCCTGCTTTGTAGTGTCAAAGTAATTTTCTACTCCCTCAGAGTTGCTGTATTTGTGCAGAGAGAAGGCCACAACAGGGACAGCCAAGTTTTCAGTTGTCCAAACAAATAAAAAAGTTTCAAATTGTCTTTTTAACAGCATGTTTCTTATAAAACATCCAGTACAGATTATATCACTAAAAACAAATATACAGTCAGGCATAAAGCCCAAGGATTAGCTACAGTTCTGGTTTATCAACAACAACAATGCTAGTATTAGAGCAGAGGGAAATGAAATACCCTAGCACTTGGATACATAGTAATTAATGGCTTCTTAATAAGCACTTGGTGAAAGGCTGACGTACTGGGTGTTCCCAGTAAGTGACTGGAAGACATGTTGTTGGTGTGATACAAACACAGATCTGGGTCCATAGCTGAATTCTTTTATTAGGTCCTTAGCAAATGTAGTTGCCTCTGTGCCTTTACTTTAATGCTGGTATTCATGTGACTTGTTAACTGTGTCTAATGTGGAGATAAAATGGTAATGCAAAGGCGTTGTCTACTCTACTCTGTTGGAGTGAGTCCAGAGGAGGCCACAAAGATGATCAGAAGGCTGGAGCATCTCTGCAATGGGGACAGGCTGAGAGAGTTGGGCTTGTTCAGCCTGGAGAAGAGAAGGCTCTGGGGAGACCTTATTGCAGCTTTCCAGTACCTGAAGTGGGCAACAAGAAAGCTGGGGGGGGGTGTCTTTTTACAAGGGCCTGTAGTGACAGGACAAGGGGGAACGGGTTTAAATTGAAAGCGAGAAGATTTAGATTGGATAATCAGGATAAAGTTCTTCCCAGAGAAGGTGGTGAGGCACTGGAACAGGTTGCCCAGAGAAGCTGTGGATGCCCCATCCCTGGAAGTGTTCAAGGCCAGGCTGGATGAGGCTTTGAGCAACCTGGTCTAGTGGAAGGTGTCCCTGCCCATGGCAGGGGGGTTGGAACTAGATGGTCTTTAAGGTCCCTTGTAACCCAAACCGTTCTATGATTCTACCTGTCCCGCGCCAAGGGGTTTCAGAAGTACATATTTTCTCACTACTATACTGGTGTGAGTGAGCAGCTATCTGTGTGCTGTATGTATGCTTTTAGAGACAGGGTTGGGATTAACTCCTTAAAATCAGCCCTATAGACTGTGCTAAATATAAACCAATGCTCCGCTCACATTTGGAGGCTTTCAAATTCTGGGTTCTAATCTAACTTCACAGAATGGTTAATCTCTAGTTTAAAGACACCTTTCTGTTGATTAGAAACTGTGCCATGTCTAACCTAATGTAAATGAGATACGTTAGCTCTTTGCCCAGCAAGTGTTGAATAACCGGTTTTAGTTTATTAAAAAAAAAGATGAAGTAGCATTTGGTGTCTATGCTATAAATAAGAATAGCTTTGCCAAGATCTTTTCACTTTTTTTTCTTTTCACTGTAATGACAGATTTTCGTCATTTACTTTTGTAAGAAATACTAAAATTTATCAATCAATCAATTAGTGTTTGAGAAACTTCAACTTGAAGATACATCAGTTATCTCCATTACTAAAATGCCTACATGATTGTTTCAAGTTGTGACTTTAGTTTGCATTTACTAATTTAAATTTACAAAATTTACCAATCTGTCTATATTTACCCCGATTTCTTTTATGGTGCTGTCCCATATGCAGTTCTATGGCTCTAAAGTAACTTAGGACTACCATATGGAGTCTTGTGTTGTCCCAGTCAACAAGTCCCATGTCCAAAACCTTGTGTGGTTTTTACATTTGTGTAAGCTGCATGTATAATTTTGGAATAGAAGCATTCATGTTGAGCTGTATGTCTTAGTTAGAAGGAGAAAATCTTTCTGCTTTGATGAAAGTTCTTGGAATATTCAAGTAGCTGCAAATAATCGATTATGGTTCTTACCCAATTAAGCACATAGTGCTTTTCATGACAACAACGTACCACTTCTCTGTGATGCCCATTTTCTATGGCAAAGCCCTGTCCAAACAGACAAAACTGCAACTCAGGTTAGGATGAGAGCATCAGGATTTTTTTAAAATGTTGTTTTAAACAAGTTTTTACAGAGAATGAATCTGTCTATGATTTGGTAGGCTACATGCATAGGTCTCTTGGTAATATAACTCTTTGTTTAGCGTAAGGTAAATAAGCAGGAATAGCATCAGTCCAGGGAAAGTGATGTGCTAAAAGTAGATAAAGTTGGTGGAGAACACATGAAGTAAGTTCTCACGACCTCTCTCCCTCATTATGGTAACCATGCTTTGAGCATCTCTGCCTGTGTGTAATCAAGAATATTATTAAGGTAAGATACAATGTGATTTAAATTGATATCTATCCTTTCTTGCTTAAGTTTAGCCCAACCTTACTAACTGAGGACTGCTTTTATGCTGATATTCTGGAAATGTGTGAGCAGGGAGAAGGAGAAATAACTTGCCCTGCTGCTCTGTGTGCTGATTACACTTGACATCCTCAGCATCTAAACTTGAAAGAATTGAAAGTTCGGTGTTGCAAGTGTCTTTAGTGTTGCTAGCAGATTCAAGGGAGTCCTACCTGTTGGTGTAGCACTAAAGCTGTAGGGTCCCTGTTACTGCTGTTTGAAGCAAAACACCCCTTGCAATTCCAGAAGAACGTGGAGGGCTGGTGTCTGACGTTGGAGGATACAGAGGCTAGTCTTCATTTAGACGGAAGACAGTAGGTATATTGCTTCAAGACAGATCTGGAACTGCAACTGATCCAGACAGCATGATTTGGGCAACTCAAATAATTTAGTATGTCATGAGCTGGAACATGATGAAGAGATAAGGGGAACCCTCTAGGTTTTCTGGTAAATATTTGAGTATGCTTAATTTAAAATTATTTTTTCTTGTTGGTGTTCTAGCTTCTGTAAAATTGCCTGCAACTACTGGCAAACAGCATACTTTAGAGCAGCTTTGGCTGTTACAGGGGTGTGAAAACACAGAAGGGGTTTAACACCTTTGCGTCCTCTGGATCCTTCCATGCTTTCCATGACCTTGGCTTTCTGACTTGCAGCCACGTCTTCATAACTCTGCAACTGGCTTGCTTACTGGGAATGCTGCCAACACCACCACCTGTCAGAGCAGAACAAACTGCATGGGCTCAACCCTTGCTGTTGGTCAGCAGGGTGCCGGGATTCAAGGATGGGGGCAGGCCAAGAGGACAGCTGCGAATCTCTTCCTCTTGGCAGGAGTTGTGCCATGTATTCTCTGATGCTGTGGATTTGCTGTAACAGGACTAAAAGGTAATGCCCTGAAAAAGTAAGTGTTGTATAGACAAATTTAAAAAAATGCAATATAGTCATGATCCAATACTTCATGAATTGTGTTTGATTTTGTATAACTTGCTAGGGAGCAAGTGAGAATACTATTTAAGGTAACACCACATTGACTTTCTCAGGGTGACTCCAGTTCCCTGCTCAGCAGCACATTTGTTTATCAGATCTTTTGTTGATGTACATCCCTGACTTTCCTCTTCATCCCTTTGTCTTCTGTCAGCCATCTGTGACGGCTTGTTGTCCATATCTATGCCTGTCTGCTGTCTCTGGGCATCTCCTAGAAATAATGAAACTGATTTAGGCCTTGCACTGCATCTCTGATGCTTTGTTTTCTAAACAAATCTATTTTTTCTTACAAATTAAAGAGGAGAGAGATAAAGTGCCCCATCCTTGTCCAGTCTTTTCTCTGTAAGATACAAAATCCTGGCTCTTAAGGTGGGAGTTTTTCTTCTTTAGTTTTAGTGAGGCAAAGCTTTAGTCTGTTCAGTGTAAAACACAGTAGTAGTTATTGATATTAAATGAAAGTAATGTAAAATCTGAAGTTCCAATTCAAGAATGTGAAATGGCTTTAAAACCAGAGCAATTGGTCATTTTTAAGAGCTAAATTGAGTAAGTGTTCATGGAAGTTTTCTGATGGAAGTTTATTTTGGATAAATCATTTGGATGTGTTTCAGTTGTTTAACACAATCTTTCTTGAGTTGTTTTCAAATACTGCAATACAGGAATAACTTCACAGTTAATATTAAGTTATTTATTCCTTGAATCTTGTAGTAGGAGATGAAGATTTTATCCTTCTTCAGTTTAGCATTATGATCAACCCTTGTCTGGTTCCAGGTTGTGTATGAGGACCTTGTCAGATATTTAATAATCAAGAAGTCAAATCCTATTGCTCCATTAAGAAGACCAAAAGAGAAGTTGCGTATAAGTACAATCTTTTCCTGGCCACATTAAAGTCAACATTGCATGTGACTAGTATTAGGGCAGGTGTTAATCTTTGCATTTTTCCATCATAAGGCTAACACCTCTTTTCTGCATTGGTAGTAGCCATCAAAATGTCTCAGAGAAATCTGATCTTATTGTGGTTTTTTAAACATTTTTTTTTAAACTTCCAACTTTCAAGTCAACTTTTCAGAAAATTCCATAACAAAGTATGGAGAAGGAGCTGGCAAAAAATGACCAGGAATAGCTGTCCTTGAATGGCCTCTTCAGTGTCCTGTCCTTTGGCTTTTCTCAAAGGGGGTGGTGTAAGGCACTAAGAACAACCTACTGCTCTAGCTGCATCTTCCTCCGCCCCTTGTATTCCTGGGACAAGGAGGTTTTGTTCAAATGACAAACACTCATATTACTACTGAGTCAAGTGAAGGACAGAGAGGGGAAAGATTTGCTTTATAAACAGTAAGGAAAATAGTGTGTTTGAGACGACTGAAGTATTGATATGCATGCATTGTAAGTACAAAGTCACAACATTTATAAGCTGACACTGTGACAGAATCTCTTCTTCTTAAACAAAGGTATGTATACTTAACACTAAATTCTCTGAATTTCTTTAATTTTACTTTCTGTCACTTAGATAGGTATAAGCAAATCCATTTTGAATGTGTTGTATGTTTAATAACATAATTCAAACATTATTTTTAATCACAACAAAAATCTTAAACACTTCCTAGTGAAAAAAAATTAGGATGCTAAAATGCCAGTGAAACACTCTGTAAGAGTGAAGCATGTGTAACATTGCATTGCACATTAAGAGTTTAGTCCTTGGAAATTCCTAAAATATCACAGAATTGGTAATTTTACAGTGTAAAACTTGTGTGTGTTCTTGGGTCTTTAATGCTGTAATGTGGGATACTTTAGCAATACTATTCAAATTCTCTAAGAATTTAGAACATGAAAGTGATAAACCAATTCAAAGAAAATAATCTGTTCTTAATAAGGTTCTCTGTACTTCTGAGCAGAATAAGGTAGTACATGATGCTGAGCTTACTGGTGTGAGCTGGTGTAACAGGCACTGTAGCAATAAGACATTGTTTGGGTGGTTAAGTCGGTACTTGGTATCATTGTGTTTCTTACTGTAGTAAGTATGTTGGAAATGAGAAAAGCATGAAAAAATTAAAATGCAGAACCCCATTTAAGAGCCATTATTTAATTTTTGATTCCTCTTACAACTTAGTTACAGATTCAACACCCCTTTCCCTGCCCCCCCAATATTTATTTGGTGCTTTCCAAATCCATTCTTTCTTATTCCTTCTGTGCTGTGAAATTCAAACATCCAGTTTTAATTTTCTGCTTCAGATGGTGTTTGAAACAAAACTTGTCTGTCTTCTGGGCATTTGCCACTTGACCTCATCACAGATACTTCAGTGATGTGGCAGCTTTGCCACTTATGAAATCCTTTGCCTGTCATTTATCTCACAGGTGTTAGTGATGAATGCTATCCCTACAAGAGAGATCAGCTAAAAGTGTGGAAGTTAGGAAGGGTCATCTGTTACCACTGTTAAGTAATGTGTTGCTAGAAACAGGAGTTACTAGTGCTTCTCCCACATTATTGTGAACCAATGTTTAACTTTGCTTTCTCACTCCCAAGCAACAAAATTACAACATGTCTTTAAATAACAGTGCTTTCCATGTCCTGAGGTGAATTTATTAAAAAAAAAAAGGAAAAAAAAAAAAGCCTTAGTAAAATGTTTAATATGCATCACAGATTTTGAGCTCACCCCTTCTGCTTCTCTTGTTTAGGAATTTAATCCTACACAAAACCTTGCCCTTGTTGAACACTGTTTGTGCAAGACCTGCTCTATGGAGCAGGAGAGCGTGGTGTGCAGTAGGAGTTGAAGTAGATTCCATACACTTGTTTGCATTTAAATCATTGAACTTCACTATTTGTAAGTTTCCCAGTCTGTAAAAACTAATGTAGTATTTCCTTCATCTACAGGTTTTGGGAAGATGAGCTCATTAAACTCAGTATACTTGAGATTCTCAGATGAAGGTCACACTTGTGGTGCCAATTGCTAGTAAAGTATTGTTTGGTTGACCTTCAGTGAGGACTGAAATTGTATTTACTTACAGGGATTAGATGGTGAATCTTTCTTTCTTAAAGAATCATAATTAGTTAACTGCCCGCAGCTATGTAAGTAACCTCAAGAACTATGTGATGTTGAGCAGTAGACTGGTAATTATTTACTTGTGAAGCTTTCTCACTTGTTGTGTTGTGCCCTTCTAAGTGTGTGGTGTTCTATACCCACCCCCAAAATGAACCATTTCTAGGGCAGTTGCTTGAGGTCACTTGGTTGTTTTGTGAGGTTTTTTTTGGTTGTTTGTTTTTTTTAGTACTGTTTTTAATTGGTTCTCTCACAGTAAGCATTTGCTTACGAAGTTTTTCAGTTCTTCCCATATTTTTCTGCTAAAAATAAGAATTATTTTAAAATAATTTTGAGTAAGTTCATAATCTGTTCATGTTGGTATACTTTGACAACTATACGTGTGGCTATAGAGTGGCCATAGATCTATAGCAATTTATTGTCTACTTCTGCAGCCTAGAGCTTGGAAACATGCAGTGTCCACACATTTGCCTCACAAACTCACAGGAATGGGGAACAAGCTGACCTGAACTTTTTTTTGTTTCTTTTCTCCTTGCTGGGCTTGCTTGAGAGGACACCTTTTGTGGGTGTGGGACCCTTAATTTTTTTTCTTGTAAATTGTGATACTAATTTGTCCTCTTTTCTGCTTTGCTAGAGAGATTCTACTCTGACTTATACTAGAAGAGCATAAATTGACTCAAAGGATTTAACATAATTTATTTAGTCTTCAAAGTGTTAATGGACTATAAATTCTCTACTGCATTCAGGGTTAGGATGAAAGAAAGCCCCACAATATGTGAATTGAGCTGTAAAATTAAACACTTCTCACCCAGCTTCCTTAAGTTAATGGTAATGAATTAGTTGTCTGATTTCTTTTGTGAATTTTTTCATGTGACTCACAGTTGCAAATCCCTTAACCTTTTATTTTTACTCTGTAACTTGTTCGGGAAGTATTCTCTGCCAAATGTTTGTACTGTGTTATCCTTTAGCCATTGTAACACTTTCTGTTCCACAGCTGACAGTAAATACTCTGGGAGGTTGTGGTGGTTTTTGTTTGTTTGCATTTTTTTTTACCTCACTTTTTTTTTTCTCTATAAGGTTTGAGTTATGATAAACAAAGGCAATAGTTCTGTGGAGATTTTAGTATTCTAACCTGGTGATAAGTTAACACACAGTTTCCAAGAAGTGTTGGGGTTTTTTTTTTTTTTGGTTGTTTGTTTTTTGGGGTTTTGGGTTTTTTTTGAGTCATAGAACCTTTCTGGTTCTGTAAATTCATGAAACCTTTAAAATCAATGCTATGGTACATTCATGACTTCAGCCATGGCCTTCTGTACACATCGTGTACAAGACTACTCAGCAGAGCTGGTTGTACCCCTACCTCAGTAAACTCTTAATGAGTTAGGCAAAATGACAGTTGAAGGTTTTAAAGCAAAAATAGTTGAATATGAAAAGAATCTGTTGTCACTTACAAATTATTTTCCTCACTCCCTCTCCACAAAAATAAACCCCCAAAACAACCCACCCTAAGCACACACACACACTATAACATCCAACTCTAGCACTAAACAGAACTCTTAAAACTGTTGTACCATGACAAAGTTACACATGACATTAGAAATTCTTACACAAACAGTAAGCATTCAAATCTGAAAATCACCACCACCATCTAGATAGATCTACATTAAACACTTGCTTGTCAGAAATAATTGCTCCATTAACATTTTGGCTCTTTGAGTACCAGTGAGAGGGTTCAAACTTATACTTCATACTGCCGAAGACTGTTGCAGACCTGTTAGTCAAATAATACTAAAATGCCACTGACATATACACAATTTTCCTCTAGTGCTAAGTGAGAATGTCAAGGGACATATATGAATTTTTTATATCCTTTCATACTTTGCTCAGCAGAGTGACGTATCTTGGAAAAGTGGGCACTGTGGGAGGGGTGGGGATGCTGAAATATACTTCTTGACCAGAGAATATGTTGGGGAGAGAACCAGTGAATGAACATGGATGAACAGCTACTTGCTACTGGAAGTACTGTTTCCTCTGTGTGTGAGGAACCCTCACAGAGAGGCAGAGGCTTTTTCCCCTGTAAATTCTAGTGAGCTCTAGAACATTGTTACATAAGTTGAATCTATTTATTGATTTACAGTACAACTGAAACAAGTACTTGTTTGGTGCTTCTGCTCTAATTGCTGAAGGAAGACCTAGTGTCAGTGTTACCCTTTGGCAGGGCTTATTCCACTCCACTGACTTTTAGCACACAGGTATCAGCTCAGTTAAATCCCTAAGGTGGGATGCATCCGTGCCCTTTGTGGAAACCTACAGAATATTGAAAACAATAAGACATCTCTGTTTCATTGAATTGTGTTTATCTTCCTTTAAGAGACAAGCATTCTAAAAATACTTGAAGTATATGTTACTAATAACTTTCAGAATCCTAAGACAACTTTAAAAATTTCGCAAATTCTGTTTACAATGACACTGAATGTAATATTTTCTTTCTTTACTTGATGCTTCAAACACTAGGTTTCAAGTGCTGTGCAAAGCCTAAGGGTGTCCTTGTATTTCTGGCTGCATATGTTAAAGGTTTATCTATAAATTATTTATTGGCAGAATATCCTAAACACAGTCTTGTTTGTGTTTATGCACACTCGTATTTAGTGAAATAAGCATGGCAATGGATTCCACCGTTGTGTGAACTAAGTCCGTAATAATTCGTACCTGTAATGCTTCTGATTTGAATAGCCTCAAGATGAAATAGGAACTGCCTTTGGTTGATCTAGTGTGCTCTCTCTCTGTCTGGTTTTAGAAGCTTTTGGCATGTGTGAAATTCAAACCTGGTAATGTTGTCTGTAGGCAGCCTCACACCCAACTATTACACCTATATGTAAGGGTTTTACCCTTTTCACTTTCATTTTATAAAGTCCTGAGTGATGTACTTGAATGTTTTATCAGTATGAGTATTCAATCCTGTTTAGTTCCTATCTAGGCTCAAAGGCATCCTGTAGCCGTAATCTACTGTGTAATTATGAGTCATGAGAGTTTTAGAAAACCAATTTTCTAATACTTTTCAACAAAGCAAACCCTGTTTTCATGCCAGGCAGAGTTTGAATATTAATCTAGGCTATAAATGTTTGTAACCACTTTATGAAAGCACAGACTGCAAAAGCTGTCACAAACTGCATGCAACGCTGGTGCTGCATTGTGATAATGCTGCTGGTCTTGCCACAAAATTATTCAAAATATCTTTGATATCATGTTAACATGCTTTGTTACTTGCAGATACCTGCAGTTAGACACAAAAATACATTCAGGCTGGAGTTAAAACTGAGATGTTTTTTGTGTTCAAGTAATACCCCTAAGTGACCGAACTAATTTGACTGAGAGCAATTTCTCAAATTAAAAAACTTTGCCATTTGGGGGGATATCATTTTAATAGATTAGAGCACCACAGTTTTAAGTATATCCTGAATTTAAACTTGGCACGGTGACAGTACTTACTTTAAAATTGATGCAGGCTTCAAGTACTGTCTGTTAATTAGAACTTCAAAAATTTCACTGTTAAGAAAGCGTATAGAAGTGACTGAAAGCAGATAGAGCCTGATTCTGTATGATAACTCACTGCATCCAAAACTAGGGAATTGTTATCGGCAACTGTGTTTTCCCTCTGAAGAAATATGTCTTCTATCCTATAGCACCTTTTCTCCCCTCTCTCATATTAGGAGCTGTTGACAAATTAAGCTGAATTCAACGCACATTTGCCAGTCCCAAGGGCCTCTACAGCCCCTATTTTGGAGATGTGCTAAGCATACTGACATGATTTGCAAACTTAGAGCTGTGTTTTCCTGTTTTCAGAAAGAAATTGCTTATTCAAGCATGTTTAACAGCTGTACTTCCAAGAAACAAATAAAGGGACTGATGTATTGAGGGCCACTGAGCTACAAAAGTGTCCAGAACAATTGTTTTCTTCCCAGGTCCTGTAATGGGAGCTGGTAAGGCTGTTCTGGTCCCTCCTCAGAAACTCTACTTACTTTTTCACCCTTTTAGATTACGAAGAAAAAAGATACATGACTCCTGCTGTTGGTTTAACACTGCTCTCTCACAGGGTTCATCTTGATCCCTGCAGAATCCAGCCTGTAAAATACAACACCAACATATTCTCTCTCAGACATCCTGCTGACACTACTCTGCTTATCTAATCATACTAATATTGACATATGACCGCTTGTCCTTTATTCTGTGGTAACCCTTGTTCTTTAGATACATAAAAGTCAGGGCAGATAGGTCAATACAATCTAGACTTGCAGCTTTCAGTCATTTACTGACCCTCCCCTGGGATCCTCTGATGGATTTAAAGGTCATCACCAGGTAAGAGGTCACTACTAGGCATGTTCCTACAAAACATGAATTGTTTTGTCAATGATTTTGAGACTTTAAGGTTGTTTTTTATCTAGTTTTAGAAAAATAGAAAATTTAAATTTTAAGGTGTGTTTGCAAGACTTGGTGAGTAATATTTCACTTTGAATTTGTAAATGTAAACATTCTTTTTTCTAATGCTACAGTTAAAGATAAGGCTTCCTTGAAAAAGAACTCCAAGTTTCTGAACTTCCCTTTTCTTACAGAATGAAGTGTTAGTAATAAGAATGTGTAGTGTCTTTTTGCTTTTCTGAAAAACTCTTCAAAATTGCAAAAGACCTTTACGTTTTCCAGATGACTCTTCTGGTAAAGATTATTTGAGCAATGCAAGGCAATGTGGGCAGTATTCACCATGTAGATGAGCACACCTATCTTGGGTACTTTGAGTGATGACGTGCAGCTGCTATAGGTTGGCTCAACTCTGCAGGCACTACCTCACTTCACACCGTGCAAAAGCTGTAGCCCAACAGCTCCTGGATTGTAAGTTAGAAGACAGACCAACTGAAAATTAGAGCTATCCCTAGGCCAAAACTTTAGATTCAAAATGACTTAAGCTTTGGCACTAGAAATATGATCTAAATAGTCTTGACCTAACAAGGTGGGGACAGATAATAATTCTGTGTTGTCAGTGGAATTTTTTTAAGCTTAGTTTTATAATGAGCAGCTATAAACTGAAGATAACTTCATCTGCTTATCTCCATTAAAGAGAGCTCTTGTGGTTGAAGATCCTTAAATATGTCTATATATTAGTCCTTGAAAATGTAAGAAGTGAAGATTTTAATCTGATTATTTTATTGTAGAATTTTTTTTAAAAGATACCTGCTTAAACAATATTTAGTCCTAAGGAGCAAGTGGATCACATTTCTTATCAGAAACAGGGTATTTTACACTTTCACAGAGAGCGAGCTAATGAGCTGGCTAGCGAAGGGTTGTAGAACGAGTAATACCTCTTGCTGGGTAACGTCTATTGCCTAATGTTAACCTTTTGCAGGAGCCAAAATTCTCAGGATAGTAAACAATACACAAAAGGTACTAATAGTGCAGCCTCTTAAAAGCAGGAAGTTATGTTTAATTGACCATTGCAACACCATCATACTTCTCTTACTTTTACACCCATATCATGCCTCTAAACTTGAGATCCCACTTTTCCCTTTGAATGATTTACTGTCCCAGTACGACATATTTTGGCCAATATGCCTAAAAGGAAAGATTCCTTTAAATTCTGTAATTTCAGAAACTTTCCTACTACAATATATAATAAAATATTTCTAGTGCTGTTCTATGAACCTGAGCTTTCAAAAATCAAGATCTGCAGATTGATGAGATTCAGGCTTTTTTATCTTATGATTTTTAAGCCAAACAATATGTTTTTATCTGGCTTCTGTGATTTTCAGTCTTCATAGTACCCTTTGACTGTGTTCTTAGAGCTCTAGCCCTTGAATCCCCTTCCAGTCTTTGCAAGAACTGAGGAGAATGGCAGGATTCCTGAGCTGGCAATATTGAAAACTGAGTATTTACCTTAGCATGCTGTTAATCTGTAATTCATTGGACTGTGAGGCTCAGAAGTTAAAATATAGTAGCTGTGAGCGTTTGAGTCTGCCTGGCCAAGTTGAAAATGAACAAATAGAACTGCTGGGAATTCACTTATCACAGTCAATAGAATTATTTAGGGAAAATACATGAAAAAAAGGTGTCAGTCCAATATTTTTGCATATCTACCTAGATACTTCCCCTAGAAATATCCATTTCTATATGTCATTTCATTCAAGGGTGTTTAGTTACAGGATATCATTATTTAATCCTATTTAAAGAGTTAATCCAACTAAGAGTTGAGAGAAAAAGGATGCAAATGTTAATAAAAGGGATAGGTGTGTGTATTTTACCTGCCAAATGACAGAATTATAATCTGCTATTTTTAAATAGGTTTATGTCAATTGGTTTGAATGACAATAATTAGCTACATCTTCACGGCATTTCCTAAGAGGAACCCACTTCAGCGAGGATTTGGCCCTTTAGAAGATTGGTGAGGCTGATTACATGTCATCTTGCCCACTGCCAGTTACTGTCTAGTGCACTGGCACCTTGTGGTGGTTTAAATGTGACAGTAACATTACACAGGTGTAAGAAAAGCAGGAAAAAACCCACAATGGTGAATCAGGACCGTGAAGTACTGTTAGGAAATACTTGGTTTACAGTGTACAAACAGATTGTTCTTTCAGTTTGAGAAAGAGAATTTGGCTCTGTTAGTATTTGGCTCAGCTTTATCAGACTTGACATGAACCAAAATCAGACTTTCTGATTGGGTCTGTATATCACAAGAATAGACACAAATCTGGAGTAGTCCTTCAACTGCTATATGTGCAGTTTGAAAGGCACATGACCTCTGGTCTTACTGTTAGTATGCCTTTCTAGCTCTTTTTTGGTTACACTCAGTTTAGAAACTTTTTTTTCCCCTCTTTTAAACTAGAGTGGTATGAATGCATCACTCCTTGAGGAAAAATTTTGGCTGGCTCTCAGAAATAGAGCAGGATTTTCATTCTGCAGCGGATTGGCAACAGAGAATGATTCTTAATGGAATTATCTAGGAATTCCTTGAACTTTTCAGCATTAGGCAAATATGGGCCTAAGTACTAATGCAATATGAGAGTGTTTAATTACACTAATTTAAATAATCCTTTATATTTCCGTTACTGATAAAAAGGAAGTCTTAATCAATTTTGAGATTAACCTTTTGGCCCTGCACAACAGAGCAATGACATCTTTTTGATGCAACTGTTTTTGATTTACCTGATTTAACCAGTTAGCAGTTGTTCCCAATTTATCTCCTGGTCATAAGGTCCTTTTCAAATATAGACTTTTTAAAATTTCAGGGTATCTTCAATAATCAACTGTTACTAGAGCTGTGTTTAGAAACTGACACACTGAAGAAGAAAGTACAGGAGGTGCCAGTTCTGCTACTGACATAGCTGCTGCCTATGTGAATCACATGTTGTGATTTCCATAACAGCAAAGGAAATGTTGTGTCGATTTCTCTGGAAGAGACCCAAAATGCACACATAAATGGAGAGGTGGGTAGGGTGAAGCATTTTCAGCCACCGCTGGTGGTATAACCCGTGCACGTGGGGGCTGTCATTTGGAACAACCTGCAACTAACTTGTGCCAGGGCTGTTTTAGGTGCCATCAAACAAGTAGGAGGGAAGCATGAAAGCATCTTAGCTGTTCAGGCTCTAATTCAGCAAGCATAACGGTTAGTTTTTCTGGTAGTAGGATTTACATAATAGTAGTGGTCTCTAGATTTTTTTTTTTTCTCCCTGGTAGTGGGTTATCTTGCTGGTGTTTTTTCTGCTAGATGCTTTGTACATTGTGGTATGGGAGTCGAGTCTCACTGGTTGTGAACTATCTTTAACCATGCCTCGTTCATAGTGCTGTTACCCAGACTGCTTGGCAAACACAGAGCAGAATTCTGCTTTCAGAAAACTTGGAATCAGGGACAGTGTCTCAGCTCATGTAATTCAGCACAGTTCCACAGAGGCTGAAATGAGAATCTGTTTAAAAAATATGTAATTCTAAAAATATGCTATCTCTGCCCAGTGTGAGGATATATAAGAAATTTTGTAACAGGCAGTACAGAATGACTTGCTAATAGTACAAATCTCCCCTGCACCGGAGCTGCTACTACATGGCTGCTGTCCTCAAACAGGAGGATTTTTATCTAAACCACCTGCGTGACAGCCCCCAGGAACGTACTTGTGACCAGTCACAGTTTCCTCTGTTAAAAAGGATGTGTGAAATCACATACTTCACTGGTGTGCATTAAACCATCCTAAAAGGTGGACTACACACAAATCCGTGTCTCGGCCTGTGGGAGGGATGGGGGCCTGAGAGGAGTGAGTTGCTTAACTGGCTGCCAACCGAGAGGCTCATTCCAAGGTCCAGGTGCCTCGGCTGTGGATATACTGTTGGTAAGGTGTGTATGGCAGGGACGTACCTGCCTGCGCTCCTGGCTCGGGCCTGGACCTTGGCCTCGACTATCCCATCTAGTGTTTTGTGGGTCATGGCAGGTGGGCGTGGGGCCTGCTTGTGGGGCCTACGTGGAGGGGGCAGATAGGGGAAGGCCGACAGGCAGGCCCAGCTCAAGAGGTGTATGCCTGCAAACCGCACTTGGTTCAGTTGAGGATAGACTCCGTGCCGCCAAGGATGTGTCTGATGGTTTTGTGGCCCTTGGTCCCTGGGCCAGGGCTGGCAGCAACCAGGAATTTTGCAGTCTCTCCCTTCGCCCGAGTGTGGGGCCAACTTGGGACAGCCCCTTGCCGCCCTTCTGACGTGACACAGGGTTACGGGCAGACCCTGTGGCTGCCCTCAGCCCGGGGCCGGGGGGCACTAGGCTGACGCTCGGTAAGCAGCCCGAC
>NW_010225482.1:0-235 GCF_000690775.1 Eurypyga helias | reverse complement strand
CCCGAAGAGCTGCCGAGAGCATCCCAGAGATGGGAAATGGCTCTGTGTCACCATGGAAACGGGGCCACCAGCTCGCCATGCCGAGGGGACACGAAAAGCCGAGGGGACATGTGCACGTCTGTGCCCCCCTGAGCCCCAGGGAACGCAGCACCGGGTGGGCTGGACACCGGGTACCACGCACCAGGCACTGGCCGCAGGCTCCCAGGTGCCCTGGGACCACGCCACAGCGCCCATC
>NW_010225481.1:2131-2369 GCF_000690775.1 Eurypyga helias | reverse complement strand
GGTCCGACCGCAGAGCCCGTTACTCCTCCCTTCAGCTTCCTGCGCTGGGGTCGGGCTTTTCCCGAAGTGCAGTGCTTGGCACTTGTTATTGGATTTTCTGCCATCGATTTTGAGCTATTTTTTCTGCATGTGGAGGTTATTCTGAGTGCCAAACCTGCTCCTCCCGCCGCGAGGCTGCAGCACATCCCCGGGCAGCACCCGCTCCCCTTCCCTCTTCCAACCTAATTTAAAGCCCCGC
>NW_010225481.1:694-1981 GCF_000690775.1 Eurypyga helias | reverse complement strand
CGGCTTTTGCGAGCAGCACGGCTCGGCCCTGTCCCGAGCGGGAGGGGACAATTCCCGAGACCCCCGCGGCTGGGTCACCCCGCAGGCCCGTGGTGCGGTTGATGTTTGCACACCCCGAAGGCAGCGCCCGGCCGTACCCTGGAGCATTGGCCGTCCGGGGGGCTGGAGGGTCGCTGCGAGCACAGGAGATGAGAAGGCTGCAAGAGCCATTCCCAGGCTAATTAGCAGCGGGGGGATTAGGGTGAGCCGCGGCACGCGTGAGCAGCCCCCAGCGCTGTTCTCGTCTCCCGGAGCGAGGGATGTGGCAGAGCTCTGCACACCCTGTGCTGGGAGGATGCTAACGCTGCCCCAGCCGAAAGCCGGGCACGGGAGGGGGTGGATGCCTGAAGGCACAGCTCTGCTACTGGAGGAATCTGCATCGTTGGCTGCTGGAGAGGAACACGGGAAGTTACCTCTCGGGATTGTCCTGTGGCGCTCCGTCCCCCTCTCCTCCCCAGAGGAGCAGAAGGCGGCAGCTTGGGCTGCTGAAGGAGACAGTTGGCCGACTGCTCCCTAAAGGGGCCTTTGGTGGGAGCCTTCCAGGAGAGCCCTCCCCACCCCTCCGTGGGGCCGAGGCGTCCCCTTCCCAGGAGCTGCCCTCCGTTGGATCCCTCTTCAGCGGCGCCTTCCCCTGCAGCTCCTCACAAAGCCCCGCAGATGTGCCGTAAGGAATGCCATTTCTGCTCCCCTGAACGGTGATTTTAGGGCTTTTAGTCAGTGAAAGATTTCGATTTCTCTGCTGGTGACGTCCGCAGCTCGATGCGGCTGAACACGCGAGCGCAGCTCATTTGCAGGCAGTAGCGAACGTCGGAGGCGTCTCAAGTGGTAGCAGAGGGTTGCTAATCCCCTGTTATTTAGGATTCTTGCTCTCCGGTATCCCCGAGCCAGGCGCTGCCAGCTCGCAGCAGAGCGCCAGCGCTCCCCGGGCACGCGTGGGGAGCAGCACTAGCCCGTCTCTCCTCAGGCACCCGTAGCGCGGGGGGTACCTCCTCCTGGTGCGGGGGGCCGTCGTGCTCTTCTCCAGCAGCGAGGTGTTGGGGGGGCATCCAGGGACGCAGGAATGAAAAGCAGACGGAGCGAGACCTTGCGGAAAGCGAGACCTTGCGGAAAGCGAGACCTGACCCCAGCCCAGCGCGCGGCTGCTCCGAGGGCAGCTCTCCCTGTGCTGGGTGCCCTCCCTGTGCTAAGTGCCCTTAGCGCTGCCATGGAACCCGGATGGGAGCAGGCGATGGAGCAGGCGATGGAGCA
>NW_010225481.1:0-541 GCF_000690775.1 Eurypyga helias | reverse complement strand
CCAGCCACACTGCTTTTCCAGGGAAATCTGCAGCTGGGACCTCGCCACGCAGGGCAGGAGCCCAAGCCCTGACAGGTCAGGGACACCGTCTCCTCTTCAGACAGGTAGGAGTTTGGCCCACGTTGCAGTCCCACATGGGCAGGGACAGCGTGCCGTGTCCCCTGGCCGGGTGGCACAGGGAGGCTCGTTAAGCCGTCGGAGACCTTGGGGGATGGATGGCAGCTGGTCGCTGGCACAGGCGTGCGGATTTCCCAGTTCCCAGCGGCAGAAGGGACTCTTGAGGGCCGGTTCCTGGGGTGGCAGAGGCAGGGCATCGCCCCCCTTCCCCTTGCTCGGCAGCACTGATGTCACTCCAGCTGAAAGCACAGGGCTGCACCGCCCTGGCCCGTGGGGTGTGCGGAGTGTGGACTCACCCCCCTGCATGGACGCAAACAGCATCCCAAATCCGTTTCTGCCCAGTCCCGTCTCTCCAGGGCTGGGACCCAACTAGAGCTACGTGCTGCGGCACCTGCCCGCCGGCCACCGGACCAGAACGACTCTC
>NW_010225480.1:590-1956 GCF_000690775.1 Eurypyga helias | reverse complement strand
CATGCTCGGCGCATTCCGCGGCGTGCGGCGGCAAGCTTGCCCTCGCGAGACTCCACGGCGAGCCGGGCTGGAGTCGCACTCCTCAGAGACGAGTTTCGGGTTGTCTGTACGCTGCATGGCACACTTCAGCCTTTACAAAAGGCGGCGTCGGAATTGCCTGCGTGTGTGGTGCTGCGCGATGTCACCACCTTGGAGCGGCCTGTCCTAAGCTCCGTAGAAGCTCCCTTCAGAAACAGCCTGTGCTTTCGGGCAGGGAGGGGCAAGGAATCGTGGTGATTAAACTACTTATTTATTTACACTGAAACTTGAAAACAGATCAGCGAAGGGGCTGCGTTAAATTGAAACGTGAGCAAAAGGCCAGCCTTCTCTTTGCAGGGCCTCAGCCTGCGACGAAAGCAGGGCTAAAGGCAGAATTCGCCTGAGCAACGACGGCTGTAAATCGGGGTCTCCCAGCTGGTCGCCGTAGAGCTCTTGGGGGGACGTTTTGGGCACGCACACATATAGTCCCCTTGCCCGACCACAAGCTCGGGGCTGCTGGCCAGGTTACGCAGACCGACCGCCCGCGGGTGTGCCGCCTCCAGAGGAAGCGCCCGTCTCTGCAGAACCGAGGAATCGCCTTGGGATAGAACCTGCTCTGCGCTGGAGCGTTGCAGCTCTTGGTGGATTGTAAATCTCTTCAGTCTGGCTGTGGCGTGCCTGGTCGCTGGTAGGAATAATTGCACCGAAAGGTGTGGGGCTACTGTTGCCTTTAGACTGGTGACACCTTGGGAGCTTGAGACCGGACTGCGCTGGGTTTGGCCTCCGGTTTGTCCAGACAGCCCCACCGGGGCGCTCTTCCTCTCTCTTCTCTGGAACCGGGGAATGCCCTGATTTTAGAATGGTCTTGGGAAATGAACTTCTTTTTCCTCACCTTTCGCTCCTTCTAACTCCCTAGTAGAAAGGAAAAGCAGAGTTACAGAGCAACCTCTCGGGCTTCTCGTGCTTTCGCAGCCTGTTCACACTCGCCTCTGTGACCCTGCCTCCGTGTTGGACCGACGGTGCCCGTGGCGCGTGTCCTTCTGGTTTGTGCGCTGTCTCACTTGCTTCCCCCAGGCCGTCAGGCGGCGCTGGGACTGAACGCGGCGCGAGTCGCGCTTAGGGGTAGTTTCATCCGTGGTTGCGGCAGACGCGCAGCCTTTGATGCGTGTGCAGCCTGTTGCTTGTTTTCTAGGCTGTAGTTTTCCCAAACGACTTTGGGAAGCGTTACAGGGTCCCTCTCGTTAGCACCCGCAGAGTCACTATTGTGGGTCAGTCCACCAGTTCATTAGGCTAATTAGATGTTTACCTTAGCGAGTGGGTGACAGCAGCACTGACCTCCGGATGCAGC
>NW_010225480.1:0-574 GCF_000690775.1 Eurypyga helias | reverse complement strand
TCCCTGGCATTCAGCTACTCTCGCTGACCATCTGAACTGCGGGGCGTGCTGTCGTCTGTCTCGCTCCACAGAAATTCCCAGCTGCTTACTGTGTGCATCTCTGCCATGAAAATGAGTGGAACTTTTAGGGTTTCTCATTACCGCCCCAGTATTCCTACTGCTGTTCTCTGTTTACCCAGGCCGTAAGCCTTTCTGGAAGTCCATCGAAGCTTTTGAGTGCCGCTGGAATTGAGGAATTATTTTTTTTAATGCGATTTGCTGATGTTCAAATATGAAAACAACTTCCAGCTTAGTGATGGGTTGTGCTGGTGATAAATTGATGATTTCATTTGATCCGAGCTGGGTCTGCACACGCTCGCTCTCTTACCCAGCAGCAGCCTGGGGCACACCGTGGGGTGGTTATTTGCGCTGTCAACGTACACATGCCCGCGGTGCCGAGTGAGACCCAGCGAGGCCAGGTGTCAGCAGGAGGTGCTACACGCCCGTACACGCACTGACGCGGGCGGTCTGGGGTCTCCAGCAGGCAGTTGTGACGGATGGGGTGGTTGGCGTGAGCGGGTTGTGCGGACAGGGC
>NW_010225479.1:0-426 GCF_000690775.1 Eurypyga helias | reverse complement strand
AACCAAACCAAAAAAAACCCCACCCCCCAAAACCACTCCCAAACACCCCTTTAACTCTACCCTAGGGCACATATTGTTAAACTTGTTGTTGAATACTTTTAAAAGTAAGTAAACAAACTCCAGCACACTGTAAGCAAGTGTACTTTAGTTTCTCCAGGATCACAAAACCAAAGATTTGCCATTTTCCCCTCACATTATAGAATTAGGCTTCTCTACACAGGTCTAACAGAATGGCTGTTCTTTTTGGAAATCATAATGCTATTAAGCTTACATTTAAGAGGGAGTAATGCTGCTTGGGAATACTGCTACAGGCAGACAGAAGAAGAGAGCCTGAAGAACAAGAGTTTTAATAAAGCCAACTTCTTGCTAATTCTTACCTAAATGTTTACTTGCATTTTGTGGCACTGCTAATGTGGCAAGAGATGC
>NW_010225478.1:72359-74501 GCF_000690775.1 Eurypyga helias | reverse complement strand
CTGCCCATGGCAGGGGGGTTGGAACTAGATGGTCTTTAAGGTCCCTTCCAGCCCAAACCATTCTGTGACTCTATGGTTCTATGAAAATTACTATCAGAATGTTCGCTTATGCCTGTAAGGAGGAGGAAAACCTACTTATTTCACCTTTGTGCCAAGGCCCTGTATGACTGAGTTACTGCGCTTCTAAATTATGTTGAGATCAATATATGTTAACTTATTGTTGTGAAAGTTTTAGATGGTCACCTGGAAGTTGTGATGCTGTGCTGGTTTCAGTAAGGAAAGAGTTAATTTTCTTCACAGTGCCTGGTATGAGTAGTATTATTAATATTATTAGTATCACAATAATACTGATTTATAGAATCATAGAATCATAGAATGGTTTGGGTTGGAAGGGACCTTAAAGACCATCTAGTTCCAACCCCCTTGCCATGGGCAGGGACACCTTCCACTAGACCAGGTTGCTCAAAGCCTCATCCAGCCTGGCCTTGAACACTTCCAGGGATGGGGCATCCACAGCTTCTCTGGGCAACCTGTTCCCGTGCCTCACCACCCTCTCCGGGAAGAACTTCTTCCTTATGTCTAATCTAAACCTTATATTATCTTATAATGTAAACCTTATATAAAAATTATATTCAATTATTAAATAGTTCTCATGTCAATTCACAACCTCCCTTGTCTTTCCCCCCAGGTTTTCCTCCTTCACTGGGGGAGGAGGGGAGGTGTGCGAGCAGCTGAGTGGTATTTTGTTGCTAGCCAAGGTTAGGCCACGACAGATGGGTATGAAAGGTTGCCCTTCAGAACATAAGGGAGGTAATTGCAGGAAGAATAGCGTTATGCATGTTGACAAACAAGTGAACTCTCTCTTTAGTATTGACCTCACAGCAGATGCAACTACTAGTAATGCCAGTGTCAGTAGTGCAGATTCAAAGCAAGAAGATGACAGCAGCTTCTCACTGATAACCTGGAACATTGATGGGCTGGATCTAGGAAATCTAAAAGAACGAGCTAGAGGAATCTGTTCTTATCTAACATTGTAAGTATAGCTTCATCTTTGTGTTGTCATGTACGCAGCTTTAAAGGAAAAAGCAAGCTCTTTGGTTTTAGACATGTACAAATCTTCATGCCCAGATTATCTTCACATTAGATGCAACAATCCAATCACTTTATAAGTCCTAAATAGCTGAATAAAAGTTTGGTATATTAGGTGGAAGAGGCGTGAACCTATGCAGCAGGTTATAGTAGCCATTACAAAATATTTAAAAGGTTTTTTTTTTTATAATGAATGCCATTGTTCAAGTTGCAGTCATACATCAAGAGTGTACTTGTACTTCCATTCTGTACATGAGAGAAGGGTAAAACTGCAAGACTTTGTCTCATTCCATTGGTATGAATAACTTAACACTAGAGCAAACTGCTTGAAACAACAAAAAAAAGATTTTGTGAAATGTGAAAAGTGTCTCTTGCCATTACTGTTACTTGTCTATCAAAAAAAAAAAAAGTGCAAGGTATGATAAAAGCAATGGAATATGTGATTACCTTTTATAGTTGTACCAGTGGAAGCATCCCATATGAATATATTTCTGCGCAATTTAACAAGTTCATAGATTGGTTTATCTTAATACAGTAACTTATCAGTGACCATGAAATGGTGGAGTTTGGAATCCTTACGGAGGCGAGGAGGGTGCATAGTAAGCTCGCTACCCTGGACCTCAGGAGAGCAGACTTTAGCCTCTACAGGGAACTGATTGGAAAGGTTCCTTGGGAAGAAGCCCTGGAGGGACGAGGGGCCCAAGAAAGCTGGCAGGTGTTCAAGGACCTTCTCCTCCAAGCTCAGGAGCGATGCATCCCAACGAAGAGAAAGTTGGGTAAAAGCGGCCGCAGGCCTACGTGGATGAACAAGCAGCTCCTGGACAAAGTGAGGCAGAAAAAAGCAGCCTACAGTGGGTGGAAGCAGGGACAGGTGGCCTGGGAGGAGTACAGGGAAGTTGCCCGAGAGGTTAGAGATCAAGTCAGGAAAGCCAAAGCCCTGACAGAATTGAACCTGGCCAGGGACATCAAGGCCAACAAGAAAGGCTTCTATAGATACATAGGGGATAAGAAGAAAGTCAGGGAGAATGTGGGCCCTCTGCGGAAGGAAACGGG
>NW_010225478.1:63520-71524 GCF_000690775.1 Eurypyga helias | reverse complement strand
GTTGGAAGGGACCTTAAAGACCATCTAGTTCCAACCCCCCTGCCACGGGCAGGGACACCTTCCACTAGACCAGGTTGCTCAGAGCCTCATCCAGCCTGGCTTTGAAGACAGTTAGGGATGGGGCATCCGCAGCTTCTCTGGGCAACCTGTTCCAGTGCCTCACCACCCTCTCCGGGAAGAACTTCTTCCTGATATCTATCTAATCTAAACCTCCCTGTTTTCAATTTAAACCCATTACCCCTTGTCCTGTCACTACAGGCCCTTGTAAAAAGTCCCCCCCAGCTTCCTTGTAGCCCCTTCAGGTACTGGAAGGTGCTATAAGGTCTCCCCGGAGCCTTCTCTTCTCCAGGCTGAACAAGCCCAATTCTCTCAGCCTTTTATCACAGTAGAGGTGCTCCAGCCCTCTGATCATCTTAGTGTCTCTCCTCTGGACTCCACTTTAGATTCTGCTGGTATAAGAGGAGTTTTTTTAATCAATTGTCACACCAGACTAACAAAATCAAGTGAAAATATACTTTCTGTAAATAAGGCCTTGGGTTTGTCCTTCAGCTGCTTAGAGTGGGGCTACTCAGCAGTATAGGCTTTACAGGGACAGCTGTAAAGTCCTGGCTAAATCAGCATTTTCACGACTGCTTCCCCACATGAAGATTGCACAGCTCTAAGAAATAAAAGCTTGGCATCGATGAGACTGGAGAAAATGAGTGGCAGGTTATGTGAGGGGATCTGTTGTAGGGGAATGAGGTGGTGGTTGGAATCTCCTGGAGAACTTAGGTGTTGCAGAACGTGTTCCTAAGCTGCCTTGCAGCTGCTTAATTTGAATTCCTTGTGTATGTAGTATGTGAAACCTGTGCACATGTTTGCAGGATCAAGGTATATCAAGGAAGTAATGCATTTTATTACCACACGTCTGTAATAATCACTTTTCTCCCTTTTAACAACGATGATGTGTCTACATGCTACTAAATATGACAGAGAGGGGTTTTTTCTTTTTTTAAAAACCAAATTCTTAAATTATCTAGGACGACTAATGCACCTGAAATCCCTGACCCTGTTTCATTTGGCCTCAGAGTGTAACAGTACTGCTTTTCAGTAGTTAAAGTATTCTTACCAATTTCAGGTACAGTCCAGATGTCGTTTTTTTACAAGAGGTCATCCCTCCACATCTCTGTCTTCTACAGATGAGAGCAGGCAGTTACACTATTATTCCAGGTAAGAAATAACCCTCAGTTTCTAAAGACAGAAACCTGAAAAAGTAAGTTTGGTTTTATTCTGTCTGCCTTGCCAAAATATCTGACCATTTGTAGGAATGAAAATGAGTGAAGAAGGAAGCACTTAAATTACTTCCTGTGTTTTGATATCACTGTACAGTTTGATGCCAACTGTGCATGTGAAAAGCTTGCTTGCCTGGTGGTTTCCTTTGTATTCTTTCTGCATTTTGAAAGACTCATAGCAAGGGTAGCCAAAAAATGCCGTAGATATGTAATTTCTTAAATGTTTGCACTTAAATCTGAAAAATTACATCACTATTAGGAATTTTTTAACTAACAGCTTTGTACATCTTACAAATTAATGTGATTCTCCCACATCATGGTAAAAATGTCTCTTTCAGAACCTTAACGTCTTTATGGCATGGCCAAAGATATCCTCGACCGTTTCTTTCCCTGTTCCTCCTTAGGTAACGTAGATGGCTATTTCACTGTCATAATGTTGAAGAAATCAAGAGTGAAGCTACTGAAACATGAGATAATACCTTTTCCAACAACCTCCATGATGAGGAACCTTTTGGTTGTGCATGTGAGTAAGTCAATATGTACCAAACAGCTGCATTTCTGCCTTCAGAACAAAATCCCAGGCAAGGCTGGACTTGCTTTACTCTATGACAGTCTCAGATGGCAGAAAAACTTCTCCAAACACACAAACCCGGTTGCATTTGATACTAACAACTCTTTCATGTTAAGTTACTGGTTGTACTTTGTTTTCAAGTCTCATATCCTCTGAAAACAGAACTAAAAGCCTGTTATCCTCCTGTAAGCCACTTTTCTTCAGTGTAAAACTAATATTAACCAGATCTCTGTCACTCAGTAACTTACTTGGTGATTAGGTTTTGTCTTTGAACATGTTAATACGATGTGCATAGTAACATTGCCTCTTTGTTTCATGCACAGGTGAGCATATCTGGTAATGAACTTTGCCTTATGACCTCTCACCTGGAGAGCACTAAAAATCACTCCAAGGAGCGTATCAAGCAACTGCAAATAGTGTTAGACAAAATGCAGGCGGAGTCTGAGTCCACCACTGTGATATTTGGAGGGGATACAAACCTCAGAGACAGCGAGGTAAATAGGAATGAGCAACCTTGTTACTTTGAGAAAGTATTGTGACAAAGTCTCCTCAGAAAGGCTTTTCTGTTGTCTTTGAGAAATGACCTGCTTAGGCAGAACAGAGATAGGCAACGTTTATTCTTGGAAAGGGGAAGCGTGACTGAGGAGGAGCTGCAGCACTGCTGTGCTGAGGCATTGTTATAGCTAAGGTGGTGTACGTGAAGAGCTTCCCTCCTACCCAATAACTGCTTTATTGGTAGTGTTTATACCTGAGAAGCAGGGATAGCTGATGAAGTTTTGCCTTCAAAAGCTTCTTCTCGTTTTGAGAGCTTGATCTTGCTCAGCTCTCCGATTCTCAGAGGGTTAATGCTTGTACAGTCAGTGAGAGAAGAGGGTGCTCTGGTGAAATACATCTTGGGAGTTTAAAATGAATCCCCTGTCATCAAGACATTCCAAATTAGAAGCTGTTTCTGGCTTCTGCTAGTAAAAGTGAAATTTGTGCATTATTACTAAAAGGTCGGTGTTTCATCATTCCCCGTCGTGAAATCCTGTTGCAGTGAACTGGGACAGCAGTGTTTCAGAGAGCACGGCCTTGACACCCGTACCTCAGAATTCGAGAGCCGAACGTTGATTTTGTAACATGTTTGGGATTTAGAAAGTACTACAGGAATTGGTCATGCTTCAGAGTATACTGAGGAACACCACAATTTAGAAATTTCTCCAATATCTTTGGTTTTAACAACTCATGTTTCGCAGAAAAAAAGTGATATGTGACAACTCAGTTCTGTTAGTGAATCCAAAAATTTTACCTTCACAATCTTGTTGATTTTCCCCCTTCTCCCCACCCCCGCCTTCTACTTTCAGGTTACTAAACTGGGAAATTTACCAAACAACATTATGGATATGTGGGAGTTTTTGGATAAACCTCAACACTGCCGCTATACTTGGGACACCCACTCCAATACCAACCTGGGTGCGGGGTACAAGTGCAAGATGAGGTTTGACCGCATTTACCTTCGGCCTGCAGCAGACGGAGGGCACATTATTCCACGAAGTATGGATTTAATAGGATTGGAAAAACTAGACTGTGGCAGATTCCCTAGTGATCACTGGGGTCTTCTGTGTAACTTTGATGTGATATTGTAGAAAGGCTTGCATCCTTAGTTTCTAGGTGATCTGTTCTTGATTTTACAAGACTTTACTGTCTCTGTTTAAGTAGGACATGTTTAACCCTAATGCATCCTCTGCTTGGCTTACGCCGGAACTGCATCGTTTCAAGCCAGGGTTCCCTTTTCCTCACTGTACGTATTGGCTCTCGAACCGTGTTTTTAAATATTTATTCTTAACAGTGTATGCAAATACAGAGGCAAATTCTGGTTTTAAAATGGGAGGGAAAAACCTGTAAATACAACGCATAAAAATACTTGGTGATTCAAAAGATGCTTTTATTCTGGCTTGTATTATAATCTCATAATAAATGCTGCTTTTTTATTTTAAGAATACTTATTATGCCTGTTTTTGTTTTTCATAACCATTTGCATCATCCTTTATAACTGTCTTTTGCATGATGGTTTGTATAAGCCTCTGAAGTTTGCTTTGCATGTACATGCGCCTTCAGGCAAGGAAAGAATGACTGGATTCTCACAGGAGAGTGGTTTCTTAAGTAAGAATTAAACTAATATTGAGTAGATTTAAGAACGATATGCCTTCTCTTTGACATGAAAAGGATATAGGCAGATGCATGAAGTTGTTTGGCACAGTGCATACCTTACTCTGTGTTTATTAATGTATTCTAATCTGCAGCTCATATGCAGGTTATCTTTCCAGTGAGCTTCTAGAAGCAATACTCTCAAAACCTGCTGTGCAAAGCCTGAGCAGCTCAAGGCCTCGCTGACTTTGCAAGAAAGCAAGCAGCCTTTCTTACTCAAAGAACTGTGTAATCAGTCCCATAAAAGGTGTCATTTCATAGATGTGAAAGCTACTAAGCTGATTTAAAATGGAAAGTTCCCTGTCTGATGCGAAGTTCACTGCACAGGCATGGAGAGTGAGCACCGACAACCCATGTCAGTGATGCAAAGTGGACACGGAGACTGACAGCCTAAAGTCCTTGATTACTTCTTGTTGTTTGTCTTTGGTCTTAAGCCCAAACAACTTGTGGTTTGCTGGAGTCCTGTGGTGGGTTGGCCATGGCTGGTAGCCAAGCTTCCCCCAGCTGCTTGCTCGGTGCCCCCTTCCCCAGTGCAGTGGGAAGAGGAAATAGAAAAACAGAAACAAGAAAACTCATGGGTTGAAGTAAAGACAAGGGAGATCACTTACCAATTACCCTCATGGGCAAAACAGACTTGATTTCAGGAAATTAATTTATGGCCAATTAATATAGATATTTAATTACTGATTTGGGTATTGGGAAGCAAGAAGGGGAACACTAAAATACAGCTTTTCTCTCCTGTTCCCCTGGGTCAGTGTCACTCCAGGCTCTTCTCCTCCCTCTTGTTATTGTCACAGGATACGCTGTCCCTTCAGTGAGGCAAGAAGCAACCGGGGTGGGGGGCGGAGGGCGACAGCAGGCAGCAGAAGGCAAATTATGGGATCCCTACCCTGAAATAGTCAGGACCTTCAACCAGCTCTTCCTTGTCCCAGGAACAGGGAGGCATGAGGTAGATGTGGTTTTCCATTGATTGGACAGGAGGACGAGGTGACCTTACTAAACAAATAAATGAACCCCAGGAAGTTAATTCATCTCCACAGATAGCAGCTGCAGAACTCTCCAGTTCTGCTTTCGCTTCTTTAAATATTAAACCCCAGATTCCTTTTAGTAAAGGTAAAGAGGCCAACCTGTTTTGGGAAGGACATCCAAATCCTTGTGTTCTGATGTCACTCAGCATATGCCATTGTTTTTTAATTGCTCGGCGTCAAAAACAAGGATGGGGAAGTCACTGATACTTTTTTTAACTCATGCTGGGCCTGTGATCTCTTCTTTCTGTTCTCAAGTAAATAGTTCTATGAAAAAGTGAAAAATACCTGCAACTGCCAAGATTTTCCTTCTGGGTTTGAAATGGGGCTGGCGCAGTCACACCTGACGTGCTGTGTGCTCTCTGCTTCCTTGCCAAGAGCCTTCAAAGGAATGTCATGGGGTTTTGTTTTCACCACTTACTCCTCCTTCCCCTCCCTGGTAGTTACAGACGAAGGATTTGTGGGGAAGGTGAAGGCAGGGGATAAGGGTTTAACTTTCCTAAAGGTGTTGCAGAAGGGGAAAGAATAATAGGCTCACAGTTTGTCGCACGAAACACCAGTGTCTGTGGCCTTCTGTGGTATGGCTGCATTTGCTTATGTGACTGCACCTTCTGGGCTATTTTGGCATGTATGAAAAAGGCTGACCGCTGCTGTTCTGGAATAGGTTTTTAATTTGCAGAAGAAAGAACAGAAAAAGAGGATTCAGAGCAGTGTGTGACCTAGCTCGATGCCTAAACTCGAGACCCATTAATAGCATTGACTAACTGAACCCTCCTCTGATGGGCAGTCTGTCTTAACCTTTGAAAGAGAGGAGTGGGTGGGGACATATTTTTATTAGGAACAAGCAAAGACATAACACTTTGTAAGGGCCAATTAATTTTTCTAATTATAAAAGGTAGGCAAGAGGAACACTATATTCAGTGGAATTAATGGTTAGTCATTCTTCCAGAATGAGGAAATCGTGCATCCTGCCTTTAAAAAGCTTCTTAGCTACAGAAAATGTGAGAATACTTAAATGAATTTAAGAAGACATAAATGCTAAATGTTTTACTGACTATTGGATGTGAAGCAGTACATCTTTAATTAAAAATACTTTAAACCTCTTAATAAGCCTCCAAATTACTGACAATCAAGAGCTTTCAGGGCCCTTAAATTAATTTGCCTCTTAATTTAATCAGTGATATAAAAGGTGAAATATCTGCTGCGTACTGCAACTAAAACTTGAAAGGATAGAAACAACAAAGTCAAACCTAGCAAAACTTCTTGGCCTACAACTCATGATTTGATTTGTTTTCTTGATTCAGTAACATAAATAGTATGGTGTCTGTACATCCCAGAGGACTTGCACAAACACGTGAATGTGAGAAAATGCAGGAATTCTGTCCCATTAATGATCACAGCAACAATGGACCTTGTCGAAACCATGTACTATTGGAGGCGTTATTTTATTAGTACTTTGATTCAGGTATCAAGAGAAGCAATTTCCTCTGAGGACCCATCCAGACAAACATTTCTACATCAAAAGGTGTTGAACTTAGTAAAAGAGAAGAGGTATGCATAGAACAATATAAAGAAAAGTTAAACAATTAGAGAGGTAAAGAATGAATATGTGGTTTTAAAAACTCTTATTCACCAAGAGTGTAATAAGGACTCATTAATGAAGATTGAGAAATAGCATCTTTTGATTTCTTGGAGACGAGGCCTGTTGTGTAACATCAGCTCGGAGAAAACAGGCTCCCAGTGACTGAGAAGCCGTCAGCCTAACACTGCCACTTTGGTAACGGCTGAGAAAACAGGAGGCTTAAATGGGAGGTGCAGTAGGCAGAAATGTTGCTGAATTACAACTGAAACGAAAGTAATACCGTGTCTGCAACAGCACACAGTAAAATCACCGGTGTGACCTCTACCTATGTAGTTATGCACACATGACAAGAAGTTGGCCTACTAAGGCAAGGAGGTCAATACATAGGAGATCTACAGTTTTGACCGAGGAAAAGGATAAGAGTGTTTGTCTGCCTCCATGACAGATAACGCTTCAGTGAAAGAAAGGTAAGGATTAAACCGTGTCATTCTAACATTTTGCACTATTAGATTTCCTCATACTGTTACTGGAGGGCGGGAGGGGCAGAGAAACGAATGAAAACCTGCTCAGAAATCATGTTGAGGCAGAGGCTTTACCTGGATGTGGCAGTAAATACTGCATGTGAGTACAACTGGCAATGCTGGACAAATATGGCTAAGAAAGGGAACTCACCTCATTGTGGTTTTCAAAAAAATCTCCCCAGTTGTTGAAGAATCTGAAAAAACTCTGTCTCAGATGCACTGGAAGTGAATACAACCTTCTTTTTCAGTGTTGGCAGACACTTCCTTGAACTGAAACAGGTCAAGATTTTGACCCATTTAAGATGGGAGGTGGGGAAAAAGGATATTTTGAGAAAAGCGCCACACAGTCTGACAATGGTTTGGTAACAACACTGATGCATGCCCAAGACCCCTTTGGAACAGGTGTCATGTGGAACACTTCACAGCAGCTGGCTGAGTTGTGAACAAGCTGGGTGAGAAGGGGAGGGACGGCAGTGTGCCCAGGGGTGCTCCAGCCCCCTGCAACGGCAGGGACCTCCCTGCATGCTGCAGTAATGTCACACCTCGAGCCAGGGCTTCCCTGCCACCAGCACCACGTGCTGGTAGCTCAAGGGCCATTTGGGGATGATGGAGGGGTGCTGCCAGGTATCCAAGCTACCTCTGGATGAGTGGCAGTGAGTTAGCTGTCCTGGCTGTTGCAGAGCTGTTGTCTGACCAACTGAGTGCACCTACTGCGGGAAGGGGCTGGAGGTAACCAGAGCAGCGTTTACCTGTTAGGTTGCATTTTGAAGCTTTAATAGTCTTTAGATAGCACTGCTGCACACTCAGCCTGTTACTTCATCAGCGTTAAGCCTATTAGCTCATCAGC
>NW_010225478.1:0-63503 GCF_000690775.1 Eurypyga helias | reverse complement strand
ATACCATCTTAGCCATCAGCAGTAAATCCTGCGCTTCTGGAGCCCGCGGACCGTGAGCAGGCAAGAGGTGCTGCTGCAAGGTTTCTTGGGCAGGAGTTGTTTGCTCTGCTTCCATCGTGTTTGCATGGGACTAGCTGCCTCCTGTTTGTGCAAAAGAGAAGGGAGTCAGGGTGTGAGGGAGTCAAGGGCACTGGACCAGCTACTGCCAGGCAGGGAAGACACTCAGTGACAGTTGCTGCTTTCATCCTTATCCCCCTGCTTTCACCAAGGTGGTGGGAGGTACCTTCTGACACGGCGAGAAGAGGGCTTATCTCCCTAAGCCTGGGCTGCCTTCTGCGTACTTGCACAGATGTATCCAGTACCTGAAGGGGCTACAAGAAAGATGGAGGGGGACTTTTTACAAGGGCCTGTAGTGACACGACAAGGGGTTTAAATTGAAAGTGAGGAGATTTAGATTGGATATTGGGAAGAAATTCTCCCCTGAGAAGGTGGTGAGGCACTGGAACAGGTTGCCCAGAGAAGCTGTGGATGCCCCATCCCTGGAAGTGTTCAAGGCCAGGCTGGATGAGGCTTTGAGCAACCTGGTCTAGTGGAAGGTGTCCCTGCCCATGGCAGGAGGGTTGGAACTAGATGGTCTTTAAGGTCCATGCCAACCCAAACCATTCCATGATTCTATGATTGTTCAAAAAGCACTAGCATTGAGTACACAAGTGGATATTCTTTCCTGCAGAAGAAATAAAAAAAAAAAAAATGTGGAGCTGTGTCTGGTGCTTTTACAGTCAGTAAAATTAAGAACTTGCAACCGTGCAGAGCACTAGAGGACAGTCATCGTGCCCCACTGGGTCTGTGAGCCAGCCCTCGGTGCTGACAGGAGGGCTGCAAGGCATGAGAAATGGGGCTGCCTCCCAAAGGAAAGCTAGCCAGGCTTTCTTTTCAAGTCAAGCAGTCTTGGTCAACATCAGAAAAAATGTAACATTTTCATTGATCCTTTTGTGTTGTTACTAGAATAATTTTACATCAAATAAGCAGATTTCAGCCTTGGTAAGTCTGGCCTAAATGTGGAAATCACAGAAACTGAGGAATCAAAACTGATAGAACAACATAGAGTGAAAAAAAATATTAAAAAAATGTAATCAAACAGTTCCTTTAGGCTCCTTCTTATATATCCACAAGTAATCCAGTATTACAGTTCAGAGATTGAATTCCTTGCTTTACAGAGTGTTACTGGATCCTCGTACCAAGGGAGATTTGAGTAGCTTCAAGAAATAGCATACAGCCTATTGTTAAAAAAATTATAAGATGGGATCAGAAAGAAAGTAAAAAGAGGAAATAAAACAGTTGTATGCTGAAGAGATGATGTTTTTACATCTTTAGAATACCTTTTTTTTTTTTAGTCATCCTATAGCACCTGCAAAATACCTTTTTCCTGTGTCAGGCATTGTCAGTTTATTAAAGACTAAGCAGAACTCAGGAACTGATGGGAACAGCCATAAAGGCCACTTGGTTATGAAGGGAAGAATACAGAATAGAAGACGCCTGCTGAAATACTGTCAGGAAAAAATGCCTGCTAGCCTGGGAATCAGGACCATCCTTGAGGAGCACAGCTGGCATCTGTGAAGTGCGGCTGAGTACCGAGAAACTGGAGACATCCTCAGATACTATTGATAAGTGCAAAACTAAGGAACTGTAACAGCAGCTTATCATCTGGAAAGGTGAGAAATAGTTTGGAAAATGGGGGAAGCATCCTGGGAAGGTAGGAATTGACAACTGCTATTGGCTGTTCTACCTGGAAGAAAAGAAAAGCAGTTTGGAAAAATAAAAATTGATCTGAGAAAATAGAAACAGTCATTGTCTATTGACTGTCCAAGGTGAAAAATGGAAATTACCAGCATCCGCTGCTTGTTCCAGGTGGTGATGTCCTATGTCCCCTTATGTCTCTGCGATATAAAATCTCCTTATTTTTACCCAAAATGGACCCTGTCTTTCTGAGAACTTCCCATACACGATCCCTTTTCTATGAGATCTCCTAGACAGGCTGGACCCTTGCGGGGAACGCCTGGCTGACTCCAGATTCCATCACAGGATCATCATTGAATTGAGACTCTTATTTTATTAGTCTCACATTGGGCCCCTTCTGAGAGCTTTAGCAATTAGATCCACTTTTGGGATTCGTTTGGTGAGTGTGGTACCGATAACACTTTGGGTATATATAGGTATATATTGTTGTATAGGTTAGGAAAATATTAACATCTTTGAACCATTTTTGCTAATAACCTTAATGAAATGCCTACCGTTTATTGCATATATTACAATATTTTTATACCCTCTGCTCATTCTGCCACAGCAATTACACGGCCCTGCTCCAAGGTCTGTGCTGACATACTCTGTTACGCAGCTTCCAGCCAAAGCTGTCTTGACAAGCGAGAGAGTTCATGGTGTCAAAAATCCCATTCCCTCCCTTCACGGTAGTCAGCAGGATGCAGCGTCCCCGGGTGCTGTGCTCCTTGTGCCAGGGCCTGCAGAGAGACTTTAAACCCCGAGACCAGCCAAACGCAACCTCGGGAGTTTGTACCCTGGGAGCATCCTTGTCACTGATGCGCTCAGGTGTGTGTGTGGGTTCCATACATGGCTTCAGATACGGCTTATGGAATTTAACTGAGTTATCTGGTTTTTGGGTTTATCTTCAGAGTGCAGGGTGATAGTTCTGACTGTCAGACTCTAGGAGATCAGTAACATGAATACATTTAGAAATCTGTACAGAGTAAACACTGCCAAGGTCCCCAAAATGAAAATCTGCAGTGCTGTGCAACATCTTTGATGCATTTGTGGTCTTTTTAAAATTAGCAGTTAGCTGCTGATTTGTTAACAGGATGAAGTTTTTCAGGTCTTAGCAGTAGCTGGAATCTGAATGAACTGGTGATAATATTTTTCAAATATTTATTCAATAGGTTAGGCCTGACTTGAGTCCTGGTTGTATTGCATTCCCTAATTCTGCTGTTCCCTTTTTGAATGGGGGATGTTAGTCAGCAGAGTGATGTAATGGCATTTTATTTGACTTCTACTCCTGTCCCAATAACTCCTAACAATTCTCTTTGCCTTTTTTGACTAATGATGATGAGAATCAAACTAGTTTCTTTTTTTTCCACAACCTAGCACATATTGCCTTCCCTGGGGCTAAATTAGTCCAGCACTGCATAGACACTTAACGGTTGTGCTTCCATGGGGGCACTGTTTTGCAACATGTCCTTGTTATGGTCTGTCAGATAAAAGCTTATCTGATGGGCTGTGGAACAGGAACAAGTCAGGGAGGAAACCTTTTACTGGAGCAAATTTTCCATTGCACCTCAGCAGCTTTTGCTTCTTTGCTGAACCCTGAGTGATATAAAACTAAAGAAGAAATAAACCCTATGTTCAACGCATCTCTCCGTGCACTTCAGTAGAGTTTCCACAACTAGAGTGTAAGTGATCTTGTACTCTTGCTTTTGAGGAAAATTCTACCCTATTGCTGTCTTTCTTTTGGGGATGTCCAGAAGCACAGGGAGAGTGTTAGGTCTGTGAAAATCTGGGAAGCAGGTATTGGATCAAGTTTGGAGAAATTCCCTTCTGCAAGGCATGGATTGCAACTTGCTGTTGCAACACTGTCGCCTTCCTGGTGTTTGGGGAGTGGAGGAACCATTATTCCCATCTTCCCTTCTTTTACAGAAAAGTAACCATTAAAACTACTAACAGGTACCCTTCACACTGTATGTGTGATGTGTTTTCCACAGACCACCTGCTCTGCTGATTCGCAGTCTGGCATAGATGGTTAAAACTTACCCGTCTATCTAAAAGTTCCCCCACATCTGGATGGCTTAGTTGGGCACTAGACATGCTCCGTGTTGTAGTTATTATCTGCCGTTAGAAAACGTTCATGGGCACTGAGTGAAGTGCAACGTTTTTGATTTCATTGCAAGGAAGGTGAGTTTATCAGGACTGTAAGGTCAGGCTGGCAAAGAAAACTCTCTGTGGGAGGCTTCTGTTAATAAAATGCACGCTTTCTCCCCTCCCGAGCATGAAGCAGTGAAAAAAAGGGACCATTTTTGTTATGGTTATTTGCAACCTAAGATAGTCTGAATGACTATAGGACCAAGGTGAAGTACAAATTATCATACTGGACCCAGTAATTCTGTTTCAGTGGTTCAGCTTCTCCGGCAGTATCCTTTGGTTGACACTTGTCAGTAAACTAGATTAAATTAAGTAAACTAGATTGGAAAAAAGAATGTCCCTTTCTAAAATGTGCACTTCACAATGTATGTTTCGTCTGATAGGAGCTTGATGGCTTTTTTTTCCTGTCTGCTTGAGGCCTACTGAGCTGCATGTACCATAGTCTCTGAAAGACTGGTTCTTTGCAGCTCTGAGCATAAACCACTGAAATTTCTCCCATTGACTGACTGAAATAAAATAGTCTAGGATGCATGAACAAGTCTAAATGAAATAATAATATCCTTAGCAGTGAAAACCAGATTGATAATACAATAATTGAGCAGATTTATTGCCATCTGCTTGGACTAGCCTGCTGAAACAGCCTGCCATTTTATTTAATCTCATAACAGAGGAATTACTGGCTGGTAGTCCATTGTTAAATATCCTTTAGAATGATGGATGAAAGTGCCAGCTTTTCCAACATAATCAATCCATAACTCATTAGCACGTACTATTTATGAATCTTATAATGAGACCTACAAGGGTTTCCAAGGGAAATGGAGACATCAGCTGTTGCTGAAATGAGATATGTTGTAGCTTATGAGTTAATAACTGCATATAAAAAAATACTTGCCCACAGTATTGATTGTTCTTTATGGTTTTACAAAGAATGAAGTGCCTTGGATTTCCCTCTTGCTGTGTATGGCAACTCTTCCTTCTATTAATTTTGTTACTAATAATGCAATAAGAAAAATATTAAAAAGCATATAAGAAAGACCATTTTCCAAATTACTTCTAAGACACAGTGTGGGGAAAAGCCTTTGAATGTAAAATAATAAGAAACACTTTACTGCTCTGATGCTCTTTGCTAAGGACTTTGGGCACTTTTTTCCCCTCTCAGTCTCTGGGCAGACAAGTTGTGGATGCCCCATCCGTGGAAGTGTTCAAGGCCAGGCTGGATGAGGCTTTGAGCAACCTGGTCTAGTGGAAGGTGTCCCTGCCCATGGCAGGGGGGTTGGAACTAGATGATCTTTAAGGTCCCTTCCAAACCAAACCATTCTGTGATTCTATGATTTCTTCAACTACAGCACGGTTGCATTTTAAGGATACTTTCTACTGTGCGCTGCCTTGAAGATGAATGAAATCAAACCTTGATTGATGGACTTAATGCAACTGATGGCGCAGCAGCAGTCATGGTCACAATGTCAAGTGTTACTACAGTTAAACTGCATTTGGAAATAGTTTTATGCTTTGTTTTACAAATATCAGTAAAGGAAAATGAGTAGTAAGTGAATGTCTAGAGTACAAAGGACCAACTCATATTTCAGATGGAAATGAAGACAAAATATAGCTATGATTTGCTTGTGGAATTCTCATCAGGTGGCAGAAGGGAGTTGGATCGATAGAGGGGTGGCTGCAGAAAACAGTTTCTGCCCCTTCAGCAACCAATGTAAAAGAAAAACTGTCACTGTGTGATCTTTATCAGGTTATCTTCATTACAACAGACCATGATATAGGTATGTCCTGGTCGGCTAGGGGTGCTTCAAATTCCTGGTCCTGTTTGTCTCTGAGCATGATGCAATCATAAATTACTTGTTTGTAGCCATAAAAAACCTTCAGTGTTAATCTCTTTAATTCTTTCTATAGGTAATCCATAACAGGGAACTTTCTCTTAAGGCTATTTTACTTACTCAGAATTTTTTGAGAAAGGGCTGTTTTTTGCTGAAGAAGAATCTGCTAGCACATTTTATTGTGGTTGTTGTCAAAGCTTGACTGAAAGATTTACTGCGTATCCTTCAGTAAGTTCCTGCAGGGTATTTCTGCTTTATTACAAGCATTTCTGGGCTTATTTGAACAAAGACAACTGCTGGCTGGAAAGGAAAACCAAACGTTCCCTACGAGATGTTAGTGTTCCAGGCAGCAGCTTGTACTTATGGTAAAATATGCATAAAACAGCAATCTTGTATTTTTCCCTGCCCTAGATCTGCAGCACAGAGATATTTTACTGTTTTGCAGTGTTCTGTAGATCATATAGCTTCCCCTTAGTGGTGTGGTGAGGATCTGTATACACAGGACAGCAGTTTTGGCTCAGATGGTTCATGGTTCTTGGAATAATAGGTTTTCCAAGCACATAATGGATTTTAAAAAAGTTAGAATTTAAAAATATAAAATAGGAGGAAAAAAATCACTTCTTCATGCAGTGATAGCATAAATTACATTATCAAATCCTTTAGCTTAATCTTAAAATATATTATCAAAAAAACGGTGGAAGTCAGAAAGCAATGTTCTTTATTCTGACTAAGCCAGAAAACATGCAGATATCTGGTGTGGTGCCTACCTTGACAGTGTGCACATACATCACAAAAAGTCTGAAAATGACATTTGGAGCATTTTTCTTATTCATCCTTCTCAGGGAAGGGAAAATAGCATAAAAGGTTGTATTTTATATTATGTTCTCTCCTACACAACCACAGGTTTCTGAACAAAAAGTCCTTTAAAATTAATCCCTAAGGATTTGTTTGATCACTTCATGGAAACAATGGTACAGATACTGCTCTTGGCAGCCCATATAAGATGATCATAAAAATGTTGGATGAGGTCATCTTGCTCAGCCAGCCCTTTTCAGTAAGGCTGCTGCTGGGGCCTGCTTGTTCTTCAGATCAGTTAAGAAATATATCAGCAAGAGGAGATGCACAGTTTACCTTTTCTAACAATCACAATATTTTTCCACAAATACTCAGATTTTTTTTTTTAAAGTAACGTTCTTAATTACTCCAAGTTTAATTTTGACAATATTGTAAAGGCTTCTAAGCAACCTCTTGATACAGTGATGTTTCTGGCTCTTTAGCACTATAGGACTTTGCCAGCAAATGACTCATTTTCAAGAACTATACAATTCAACCTCAAAAAATATGGAATAATTTTAGTCTGATCCTTTCAGTTGATTTTTTTTTTAATTATTATTTTATTAGTCTAATCACGGGGCAAATAAAAAACGACCAGCAGGGCATGGTTTTTGGAAAGAAAAATCTGGGTAGCACGGATCACAGTGAAACAATCGTTAAAGGCAAATTTTATTCGGACGCAAAGAGGTGGAAGGTTTTAAATTACTACAAATTGAAAACATATAACAATCAAAAATGACGTCTGAAATGTGAAAAAAATGCTGAGAATCAGCAGGCATCAATGGCTTTTTTTAATATTAACATTAAAAAATATTTTGCTTTTAGTGAATGAGAAATATCTGTTTAGGTAACTGAAACATGTTCTGGAGGAAAGATGGCACTGGGAAAGAGAAGTTTTTGTGCTGACGGTTAAGAAACTAGGTGTAAGCTCCAAACAGAGCCACCAGATAGGGGCTTTTTTATAGTCCTAAAACAATTAAAAGTCAGAATTTGATAAAGAGCCACTGGAAAAAAAGCAAAGAGGAAGTAGGACAGAGGATCCAAGAAGCAGGGAGGTTGCAACATGTTTGGGGTGAAGGTGGGGCGTTCTGCCAGATACGGCTAGGTAATATATTATTACTCTGTGGGATGTTATTTGATAAATGCTTCAGGGCATTGCTGTTTTTCATAATTTGCTGTATGGCTTATAATTAATGCTAGGTTTCTACTTTATCATTAGACTATGGAAATAAAGGTACATCCTTCTTTTATAGCAATGGCCGATGCTTTGATTAACTTCTCAAAAAGCGGATGGTAAAAGAACTGGATGTTAAGCTTTTTACTAAGCTACTGCCACGGACACATTCAGTGCACAGCTAAGACGCAGATGAGTATTGTTTTAAGGCACAGTTAATGTGATACAGCTTTTATAAATAATTTCCAGGTGGTCGGAGAATTTAGTTGTATTTTTGTTGTATTTTAGCACTAAATATTTGTGCTAAAGGTATTGTTTTCTGCAATAAGACAAACAAACAATATAGCACCCACTTTGATAATTATATTAATTAAATGCATTATCTGTATGGGCCCATGATACTTCATATCAGGATGAGTGTCTTTTATGTCACTGATTTTACAAATAAACATTCTAAGTAAAAATATTAAAATATAAATATTTACTACCCATTACTCTCTATATAATATAGTTTCTGGCTTCTTTTGCTATGAAGAAACCCTCCCTTTTTGCACTCCGTAGGTATGTAGTTTGTTACATTGAATGAAAACACCAATATGCACTGTTTTATGCAAGGAGCTATCAGTAGTATGGATCAGATATCTTGTACTGAGTTAAAGACTTTAAAACCAATTATACAAGGGATCATACAATGCTTTAAGTGAATTTCCAGAGAGTCATAAAACCTATAAATCAATGTATTTTTGATTAATCAGCTCACAATGTCAACGTGTTTAATTCATTCCATTTGCCTGTACAAGATTACAGTAATGGTGTGTTTTAACATTTCTTTGGAAACTTCAGAATTGCTTCTCTCGTGTATAATGGTGAAAGATAATTATTAGTGATACTGTGCAACCACAGTCTGCCAAGCCAGTTGGATTTAAAGCTAAAGTATCTGGAAAAGAATTGTGAGAGTAAGACACCAGAGTACACTGAAGGATGATTTCTGCAGAACAAAATACTCTGGGTAGACTTCTCAGACCATTACCAGCAACAATTTCAGGAATACCATCTTCAGCAAATCTGGTACTCTTCAGTTCAGGCTGGCCATTTGAAAGTGAAAAGCAATTCTGTGGTAGGATCATTGGGAAGGAGCCTCCAGCCACACAGAGATGCTCTAATTTACACTCTATCAGAGAACACAACTCCCCAGCTAGAATATTTCAAGTGAAAGAATCCGGTATCTTTGAACACAGTTACAGCCGAGTACAACTGTCAGTAATTATTAGTCTCATGGCAGATGTGAAACTCCATGTGATCAATAACCCATATTTCTTTCTCACAGACGTGTAAGTTGATGTAACACAAGAATTGCTGCCGTCTTCTCATCTCCTGTCTTTACTTGTTCTGTTCCTCTTGATAAAATACAGTGTGAAGTGCAATAGGGCAGACCACAAGATCATTTATGTGTGGAATAATACTTTCAAATCCCATGCAAGTACTTCAGTGCTACGCTGTTCAGGTAAAAATTACAAAATGTTTCTCTTCACTACTAATTTGGCCCAATTCCTGAGGTTAGCACTTGGTTTATAGTGCTGATGACAAAAATTTAAATAGCCTACTGATTTAATGGAAGAAATGTCAAAAATATGGGAGAATAACACTCTTCCTTTAAGTCTCAATGAAAATAAGTTACTTTTAACACATAAATCAGCTACCTATGAACTTCCCAGAATATAAAACCATTTGCCAGTAAACATGATATTCCCCTATGTGTGTCCCCAAGCCAAACTTTACGTTAGACTGAAAACCAAAGAAATGCTTTTAATGCAAGGGTGGTAGGATCTTCCTCTTGTTCCTTCAAGGACAAATCCCATACAATCTCATAGAAAATATATTTTTCTGTAATTCCAATCGGTTTGAGTTTGGATATACATCCATGGGATAATTACAAATGCATGGCAATTTCACTTTCGGTGTTATATATGTTTAGATAATTTCTTGTAAAGCCCTATTAGGTACAGCCCTGAAAGACTTTCCATGTGTTTGAAACCATAAGCAAGCGATGGCACATGCTGTGGAGCTGGTATCAAGGTATCCTCATTCTGATAAAGAATGCAGGTTCATAGCTCCAGGCTCACAGCCAGCAAGCAGGAGGTTTGCCTTGCATGTGCATTTTGATAAGCTCGAGGCATAGTGAGAGCTTCAATCCTTCCTCTTTTCACTAGCAAGCTCGGGGTTTGATTTTCTGATGCCCTTCCTGCAAAGGAAGACAGTGAGGGTTTAAACGCTGCATGTTTGATTTGATTTCACTTTTACACTCTCTTCAGAGAACTGAGTGCAAAGCCAGTGTGAGAGAGGGGAATTTTTACATCCCTTACCAGCATATTTATGTTAAGCGTGGTGTAAACATACAAACTGGGACTATTCAATGCATGTTTTATTTTACTACTTACAAGAAAACAGCATTGAAACTTGAATGTTTTTAAGAAGCTATTGCTTGGTCACTACCGTGTGCCAAACGTTACCTGTACTGCCTGCTCCTTAAAACACCTTGTAGATGTCAGAAAAGCTGAAGCCCTTAGAGATTTGAGATGCTTCCACTCAAAAGTCTATCCAAATACTGGTTGATTAGTGGTTATTAGTGGTTATTTGGCGTTAAAGATACCTTTTATCTTTATGTCTACATTGCAGAATATTTTCCAATGAAAAGCCATCAGTCTTTAACTATCTTTGCTGATCGCGTCTACTAATCCTACTCTCCCTCGAAGAGCCATTAGAGGGGTCAGGATATTTGTGTTTGAAAAGGAAGGAAACAGTAGTATCCAAATCCTGTACCTCAACTCAGGGCTGTAAGCAAAGGTAGGACCACTTTCACTTTGGTACACCCCACATCCATCCTCAAAGGATTGTTTTAAATAAATCTCCAAGAAAAGTCAGTCAGTTCTGACTTACACTACACCAGCTCATAGGTTTTTGTGCACTGTCTCCTCTTTACCGCAGTGCAATATGGCGAGAACATAGACCCCCGGACTTAGTTTTAAGATGCCTTTGCAATAATGAGTTATGGGAACCCACAAAGTTACAGATTGGAAGAGCAAGATACACTCCTATAGCAGTCTGTATGAAACCACTGTTGCCTGTACAGACTAAAACACACAACTTCCGTTCCTGAAAATATTCTCGATGTTAGGAGCGCAATAAAGGCAAACCCAATAATACATAATTTAACAGAAGCCTTGCCATTGACATAAATCAACCCAGGGGTTCATCCTTACATCCAAGGAATTGCAGAAACTGGGTAAGAGCTGTGATACTCTCTCTCATGATAATGTGGAACGAATATTTTCGGTTTTGGTCATAATCTCTTAATACAAAGAAGTCTTACAGGAATGTCATATGCTTCCAGTCTTCTGGGCACTCAGAGTAAGTTTTTAAGTATTGCTTTTCCATTCTCACCTTTCAGAACTTGCTCAATAGTTACCAGACGCTAACACACCGGTAACACAATCTTGCGGGGTTTGTGAGGTATTTAGAAAAATGCTTGTAATTGTGGCGGTTTAAAAGCCTTGGCTGTTTCTCTAAGTAACACTCTTGGTCTAAATCTGGTAATGGTTTTTCAAAGTAAATATTTTGAGCAGCTCCTGTGGTGGAGGGCATCATTCTGATTAATTTATGCAAGAATAAGGCAGCCTTTTTAATTGAGAGTGATTACTGAACTTCCTAAATCTGTAAAACCTCAGCAGGCTTAAGCTTCCAATAAATAACAGCGTCTATTTTTACACTACAGCTGCCATTTAAAAGAAAAAGAAATACATCATCCTGAAGCTGATGCTGATGCAAACACCAAAAAAGTGGTTTTATTCCACCTACAGCGCAGCAGGAGTTTCTGCCCACATCAGTTTCTGATTGACCTGCTCCAACCAGACAGCAAAACCTAAGATTTTTTTTTTTTAAAAATCAGAGAATTGTCTAGAGTTCAACAATTTACCTGTTGCTGCAATCTTGACCCAGACTTATCCTAAGATGGATGATTTAACCAGGCAAGAAGTGAGGGTGAGTAGAAGTTTATTCTTTCATTGTGTGCTGTCTGACTAGGATACCTGCTTGTTTTTTCTTAAATTTCGTTAAACACTGCCTGTGTAAGGTACAGCAACTTTACAAGTTTCCTAGCGTAAGCTCTGGAAATTTGAAAATTAAATACTTACAAATTATGTGACAACACTATGGTCTCAGCTGGAACTCCTCTTGGCTAAGTCTAAATGCACTGGAATGCGCTGGTATGACACCTGTGTAAAAGGCGGGAGAATCAGAGATTTTTGGTTAAAGTACTTTCATATTCTGATCATAGCCTTGTGACCTCATGTCTGTTCCACATTGCCTCTTTTGGTGAGCAAACTTGGGTCAACCACCTCATCAGGGCTCACTTCAGAGCTGGATCAGGCTGCTCAGAGCCTTCTCCAGCTGTTTTGAATGGGACTGAGCTTCCAGTCTCCTGAGAAAACTGTTCTTCTGTGTAACCACTCTCAACGTGGAGAAATTTTAGCTTAATCCAGGTCGAATTTCCCTTGCTGAAATTTGTGTCTGTTCCTTGTCCTATCACTGTGCAAGTTTGGCAAGGGATCCAGTTGTTTGGATAAAAATAATTTCAATAAAAGATAGAGTAGTAGCTTCTGAAAGAAGAAATCTGGTAAATTCAAGGTGTGGTAGACACCTCAAACTGAGTGATCTGACCTAATAAGTTATTAGCAGGGAACCATCACTCCTCATGCATTTTTCTATTGGCAAGACACTGCCTTTTTGTCAAGATTAGTGGATTATAAAGTATTTTTGCTACATAATAGAAACGATCCTACTTATTAAGTCGTCTTTGGAAAGATATGTTAAAACTGAATTGCATTCAGAAGAAAAGTCCCACCAGAAATTTAGGCATAATTAATGCTAACACATAAATAAACCAGAGACAAAGGAAAAAGGACATCCTCTCCATTGATCATTTTGAAGATTAATTGCTGATGTGCTCTAAGGACATAACAACTATTACTGTTTTTATAAGGACGATTTCACAGAAGACGAAATCCATGTGACTATGAATGTGTATTGCAGTTTATTGCCAGAAGGTAATTACACTGTTCACATACCTCTAATGAGTCTTTATAATTTTCAGTACTAGAAGGTAGAGCTTAAAATGTAGTATATAACAAAGGCTTGTTAAAGTCTGCCAGTAAGACAGATGTAAACATTTTTTTACTGATATTCAACTGTTTTGTCTTCTCTGCATGTTTACAGTGCAATGCCCCAGGACCACTGAAAGTCAGGAGGTGGGCAACGTCACTGCTACAGTTTTCCATTGGGCCTTGGAGATGCAGGAAATTATTTTCCACATCTCATTCACAGAACAGACAAAATGAATAGAGTTACACAGTGAACAAGCACCCTCGTCTTCTCCATTTACCAACATATGTAAGGTTTCCTTGGGCCTCACAGTGCTGCCTTCAGGGTGGTGTAGCTGTGTTCTGGTTTTCACAGACTTACAGAAACGATCAAAGTTTCTACTGAGCGGGAATGTATATATCAAGGTTTATTAATGAATCTTTTAAACAATATATTAGAGTTAGTAAGTAGAAAAATGATTTTGTTTGCAAAGTCCTGTTTTCTGGGCAGAAGAAGAGAAAGAAGACCCATTTGTTACAAATATCCTTGTAAGAATGAGAACTTACAGCGGTCTTTTTAAACTGAATACAAGGTACATCAGGGCTTCTTTATTTGGGTACTTGTGGTTCTTCTGTCTTACAGCTATATTTAATAGGTTGAAAAGAGATCAAAGTAAAACTTGAGAGATGATGCTGATGCACAGTAGTGTGCTGGTTTTAGCTGGGATAGAGTTAATTTTTTTCACAGTAGCTAGTGTGGGGCAGTGTTTTGGATTTGTGCTGCAAACAGTGTTGATAACACAGGGATGTTTTCATTACTGCTGAGCAGTGCTGACACACAGTCAAGGCCTTTTCTGCTCCTCACCCCACCCCACCAGCGAGTAGGGAGAAGCTGGGAGGGAACACAGCTGGGACAGCTGACCCCAATTGTCCAAGGGATATCCAATATCACATGACAGTCATGTCCAACAATAAAACTAAGGGGAATGTTGGCAGTGGGGTTGCTGTTCAGTGACTGGTGGGGCATTGGTCGGTTGGTGGTAAGCAATTATTTTAATTTGCATCTCATGTCTTTCTTGGGTTTTATTTCTCTCTCCTTGTTATTTCCTTTTCATTACACTTTATTATTACTACCACAACTCCTTTCCTTTCTTTTCTTTCTTTTCTTTTCTTTTCTTTTCTTTTCTTTTCTTTTCTTTTCTTTTCTTTTCTTTTCTTTTCTTTTCTTTTCTTTTCTTTTCTTTTCTTTTCTTTTCTTTTCTTTTCTTTTCTTTTCTTTTCTTTTCTTTTCTTTTCTTTTCTTTTCTTTTCTTTTCTTTTCTTTTCTTTTCTTTTCTTTTCTTTTCTTTTCTTTTCTTTTCTTTTCTTTTCTTTTCTTTTCTTTTCTTTTCTTTTCTTTTCTTTTCTTTTCTTTTCTTTTCTTTTCTTTTCTTTTCTTTTCTTTTCTTTTCTTTTCTTTTCTTTTCTTTTCTTTTCTTTTCTTTTCTTTTCTTTTCTTTTCTTTTCTTTTTTTCTTTTCTTTCAATTATTAAACTATTTTAACTCAATCCCTGAGTTTTCTCACTTTTACCCTTCCAATTCTCTTCCCCTCACCTCGTGGTGGGGGATTGAGTGAGTGGCTGTGTAGGGCTTAGTTGGTGACTGGGGTTAAACCACAACAAGTAGCAATTACTAAAAAAGCACAGTTGTTCTTCTAAAAAAAAAAAAAAAGTCTACTCTGATGACTTTAGGAAGCAGTTTATTGTAATACAGACTTTCTGCAGAATCTCAAGATTTGTCTTCCACAGGCTCCACTGTAAATAGAAAAAACCAAAGGGTAGTTCTTTAAAGGTTGAGAGGAAAGCCATCACCTGAAGTTTGTGTACTCAGTATGTATTATTTCTTTCTTTTTTGAGTTTGTGAGAAGATAGCAAACTCATGTCCCATACAAGTACATCTAAGTCTATCTAGGAAAAAAACCTTTGTAGACAATACTTCAACTCTGCCTTATTCCTATAGCTTGCAATAGTCATAACATAAACCCATATAAAATAATACCATGCCCGAGTTATTGCTGTGTCTTTTTCCCTCTAGTGGCTAGGATAAGAAAAAAACATGAAACTGTGAAATGCTTCATGACCTGATTGCTTGTATCTGGAGCATTACTGTCCCTAGGATAGCTACATAAGTAATCATAGGAGGGTGAGATTTATTCTGAACAGATTAAACGGTTTAGAGCTTATAAATGAATGAAACGAGAGGAAAACATAAACTGTGATTCCAGAATTTCAGGAAGGAGTAACAACCAGGGCTGAAAGAGTATAAAGTGTTATAGAATTGCACAGCCTGAAGCCTGAAAGTGGCTTTTGTTCAAAGATCACTCTACTGATCTAAGTATAAAAGAGAATAGAGATGCTCACTAACATCAAGGAAAATGTCCTGCAAGAATCTTTAAAAGGCAAAAGGCCAGGTGGGTGAATAACATGAATTTGTCTTTGAAGGAAGGAATGAGGCTTTGAGCAACCTGGTCTAGTGGAAGGTGTCCCTGCCCATGGCAGGGGGGTTGGAACTGGATGATCTTTAAGGTCCCTTCCAACCCAAACAATTCCATGATTCTATGTTTCCCTGTAAAATTTTGTGGCTTTTATTGGAACCTCAATAATGTCAACAGCTCTCTGGAATCTTAAAAAAGAGTCACCACAGCTAGATTGTTATATGGCTTATCACTGTCTTAAAAGATCTCCACAGTTTGTCTTCCTATAAGTAATACTCAAAAAGCCTGTAGCCTATTTTAAACTGTATCTGTCTTTCTTTCATCTTGGCTTTCTTTGCTTTTCTGCTGAAGCTGTAAATTCTTTGGACATGCTGTTTACATGGTGCCTCAACAGAGGGTCCTAGCCCTCTTTTCCAGAAATAACAGCATTTCAGAAATAACAAAAAAGCATTTAAAATATCATTCTTCCTCTGGTTCCATGGTACACTTCAGTTTCTCAAGTTGTACCTTTCAACTGCTAGTACATACCACAGTTATTACTCTCATGCTCTGTAGTACCATCAGCGTTGAAAACCATTTTTGAGTAATACAGGGTGCAAGAAGCATACATGATTTCAATGACTTGTGACAGGAGAGTCAGGAACGTTGTAGGTCCTGGGAAGACCAAAATGTATATTCATCCTCCCTTCCTCCCCACAGCCTTACCTCTGGCATCACTCTCTTCCCGATCCCACGCCATACCCCTTCCGGTCACCAGAGGTGTCTCCAGCCACCAGCACCAACTGGGCTTGCTGGTTTGGGGCAGGAAAGCTGTCCCAGCTTCTGTGCCTGTAGCAGGCCCTACAGGTTACTATCGTTAGCTGACTGTGAACAGTTATCCATTTCTAGGGGTGGGGAATTCATATTCCATAGGAATATGGCTGTATTCATACAACATATTCTTGAAAATTTTAATAAACCAAAAGCCTGTATTTCCTCAGCAAGAAAAAACAGAAGGGGTAGGGCCACATAACACAAAAATAAGGAATTATATTGAGAATTTATGCACCTGTGCACATAAACCACCATGTAACCAGTGCATAGAGATGATAAAAAAATATTAGGGTCAATCTTGGATAACTATGCCCTCCAGATTTTTATGTCACCTACAAGGGGATAGTTTCCCTATGTGCCCTGCTTCTGCAACACTTGCTGTGACAGAAACTTCCTCTGCATTCCTTAAAGGCCTAATCTGCGTGTAATAAAAACAATGTCATGAGTGCAGAGCTCTCATCTCCCCTGAGGCTGTTTTCTGGGAAAAAGTTGTTTGTGACTACACAAATTTGCACTGGCGATCTTTTAGTGCTGTCCTTGGTTGTAGGGCTTCTCTAAGAGAGTATTACCAGTTTGCTAAGTGAGAATGAGGAGAAATTTTGTGGGAGGAGGACATCTAGTGATCTGATATGTATTTACATGGTTAGCTGTTTTGCAGCTGAGCCAGCTAGCTGGCTAGCGAGTTACTGGATGTTTTGGAGCAGTGAAAGGGGGGGCAGGTATGCAGTTTACTTTGCTATAAAGTAGTAGTCTTGGGGATTTGATAAGACAAGATCCAAAACAACAGCAACAATTTAACCACTTAATTCTCAAATCAAGCTTTTTGAAATTAAATGTTGCAAAGATTTAGTGATTATTGCTACACTTTGCAGCAACAGCTATGCCATCTCCCAATCTGTATTTTACTGACATTAATGACCACCTATACAGTTCTTGCAGAGTAGCCATTAAAATCCTGATACATTTAATCTCAAAAGCTTTGCACTGAACTACACAACTGCTCAGCATAAAAACATCTCTGAAATACGGGGATAGTTGGTTTAAATTGGTTTTTAAATACTTCTTTTAAAAAATTCTCCAAAAAATATAATTTATTACATCTCAGACTGATGAAAGTTAGAGTAGTTATTCAGCAGGGTAACTCCCCTGAACAGAGAAATACTGGATATTTGTAACTATGAAAACCACAGATAAATACAGTAACAATCCATGACATACGATAGTCATTGTTCTTGAACTGCATACCATTTGGAGACAAAAATGCCACATTTCACTAATATAAAATAAATATCAGTAACAAAGCCATGTGAAGCCATTTATGCCATTTGAGAGATATCAGAATATCACATTCATATTTTTTGTAATACAAGTTACATAAAATAGATGTTAAAATATGAAAATAATTAAGGAAAACAGTGATCTTGTTAACAACAAAAAATATATTACAAAAAATGTTGGTTTAAAAAGCACCTATATATTTTCATAGCCATAGAGAAAGTCGAAGAAGTCATACATAACAAGTGGCTTATAACCACTTGTCTGGTTTTTTGTAATGCAGGGCCTAAAAACTAACTGCACTAGTAGACCTGTGCTGTGAACATACTTTTTTCCTACTGTACTAGCAGTAGGATTAACGTGTCCCACATAGTTTCATTCCATGATTGATCCAGAAGGATTATCTCAGGAGGATATAGTAAAAAATGCACTTGCATTGTGGAGGAAATAGAGTTGATCGATGAGGTTGCTCCCTTCAATGAGATGTGTAACAGAGAAAGCACCTGCAGTAGAGTAAAACAATTTTGTAGTAGTAAAACAATTTACTTTGAGAACATATGGAAATGGCAAACTTTGGAAGGTTTGGGTAGTAAAGTGAATAAATATGAAGTAGTTTGGTTTTCAACATACTCTTTATCTAATATTTTTACTACTTTTAATTCCTGTCTTCGTATTCAGAAATCTTCTATTTCCACTAATCGCAAAATTTTAACTGGAACGGGAATAAATTGATGTACCTTGTTTCAGGTCATACACTGATAAAGAATTAGGAAATACATGTTCAGTGGAAATAAAGTTAGATAAGAACGAAAACTTTCTTTCACCTTGTCTTAAAGCCCAAAACAAGAATCTGAAGTCATTCTTAGGGAAATAGATTGAGTTTTGTACTATTGTTTATGGTAGCATTTTCTTAATTATTAATACTGGTATACAAAGCATATGATCATTTTATATATAGAGAAAATGACTTAACCTTCTTTCATTTTAGCCAACATAGTGCACTGAAGTTGGCAGCAGCAATAATACTGAGTAACTTTCTAAGGAAAAATAATGCTGGGTGCCTTCAGCCTTGTTACCACAGTCTATTTTTAAACACCATTGATTATTGAGCTAAAAATTAAATTTCCCCTGCACATGGACAACTTCTTTCAGGGAGAAAGGAGGTTTCTTTTTCTTGCAGAAAATTTTCATCCAAAACTTTGCTAAACAAAATTGGTGTTGGCATTGCTGTGATTATTACTGTCAAGCTTCTGATTTTTAATATTGTCAACCCGACAGATTTAGAATTGTGATATAGTGGTTTAGGCAATTTCGTTACAGCTGCTTGGCACCAGAAAAATGAGAAATGAGATTTCTGTTGCTAAATATAGTGAATTCCCTTTCTGTCCTGTCACGAATTGTGTAACTTCATTAATGAGAAGAAAGATGTGGTGCAATGCACATATAAAGGGCAATATGAACATACGTATTTTAAATGGAGAAATGTTCCATATTGCCATGGGAGATTTTTTTCTCTGCATCAGACATTGCATAATTCTTCTAAATAAAATATTTCAAAATTAGCAGATATAGCAATGAAATACGACTTCTGTATTTTCAGAGCAATTTGCTATTATTTGCAAAAATGGCTACATTTTCAAGTGTGTAGGTACAGCTCAGAGGCTTCATTTCAGGATAACGTTTAAGCCACATTTACTTTAAATCTGTGGGTGTGCAACAGAACACAGCAACCACTTTTAGTTACAATTAAGTTTAAATACCTTAATCAGAGCATAAAACACCTGATAATTTAATAGTACCGCAACTTACACTTTTAATTGTCTTTGCAATTGTATTAAATTCACTGTGGCTGAGCTTGATTTTGAGGACAGCAATGGCTATAATTTGTTGCTTTATGCAATACATGAATAAATGTACTGCCACTAAGAGATGGTCAGATTTCTCTTGATGATTGCTGTAAAATATTCATACTTACCATTTCATTTGGAGTTTTGACACTAATAAAACTAGAGGAACCCACCTCAGACAAACTTCAGTTTATCCTCAACCTTTAGCCTCGGCTTTTGCTAGTCAGGCTTATGTGAGGGATACAGTAGTCACTGGGATCACCCAGGACCCTACACCTGCATGTTCCAAAGGGCAATTTTAACCCAGCAGACATTCTGAGGGACATCATGAGTTTATAATTCAGGATGAGTTCCCCTGCTATCCAAAAGCCTCACTGGCACAAGACCTATTGTCCATTTCCCACTCTAGAGAGAACAAATTATACCTAAACTTCCCAGAATGTGTAAGTCGTATTTAGACATTTAGTAAATGTAAGGCTCTTGCAACTACCGGAAGGAAGTATATGGCATTCACTCTTACAGCCCTTGTTGGCAAGTAAACCACAATGGACGTCTTCTGTACAAAGACTGAAGAGTTGCTGGGAGTCATCAAGCAACTTGAACACCTACTGTCGTGGTAGAACAAGTGCTTCACAGTAATTCAAAATATCCTACTGAAACTTGCAAGTGCAAGATCTGAAACAGGTAGCAGAGAAGTCTGGCCAGATGTAAAAGTTTCTCTTCATTCTTCCCTGGGGTAGAAGAACATAGCTCATTTACAGTGCTCAAAAACCCTTCATGATGAAAAAGTAACGCAATCAGGATCCGCTGAGGATAAAGGATGTGTTCTTAGAGTGGATGGTTTCTTGGTGTTCCCTGCAGAGACCTGTAGTGGAGAAAGAGCAGCATGGCTTCAATTTCTTTGTAAACCATGAAACTGAATTTAATTTTTTATCTGATGAGGTAATCAGTCCATGTTCTAAATAGAGCACATGTAATGTGTTCAGGAGAGCAGTGAAGGAGAAGACAGGGCAGACTGCACTGATCAGGCACAGGGCATGGCCAGACAAGTGCACTGACCAGCAAACTATTGACATACAACTGGCCCTTTTAATCCCCTTACCCCTTATTTTCCACACACTCAGTCCTCCCCAAATCACCTAAATCCCTCCTGCCTCCCCTCTTTGGTTTCTCCCATAAACATCCCTTAATAATTCCTATGCTTACACTCATCCAAAATGCTCTTCCCCTGCATCCCATTGTGTCCCACACCCCTAGGCAGCAGTGCCCTCGGTCCAGAAGGTACTCCATGTTTGCCTTGCAGTGGTGGGTGTCACACCTGGACCCTGAGCTGAGGCTGTCCTGGGACAGTCCTGCAACTCCCAGATTTGGATTCCTGTGTGCCAAGTGTCCCTGTTCTCCTCTGGGCTTGTGGATGTGGATGATGGCTCCTGCCATGGGCCTGGGAGCAGCTGGGGCAACGTGTTACTAGGGGTCCTCCAGCTGCCATTGTGCCTCCATGCTCCTTTGTGGATGTGCAAGGGAGCTTATATTGCATGGTCTAAAAGACAATACATTTATATTATGAATATATTTAGAATGGGTTATGAATATGATGTCTCATTAATGTTGGTTTTTGCTTTTTTTCAGACATATCAAAATGCTGACAAAATTTCTCTTGCTAAAAAAAAAAAATGTTTCTACATTAAATTAAAATAAAAGTTTATTTTGAATTTGTTAAAAATAAAAAGGAACTTTGGTTAAAGTATTCCAGGTTTCCTACGTGGACTATTTTGCTTATTTCAAAATGCATTGTTCAAAACAAATGCCTTGGTTGTAAACTTAGCAGATATGGAAGTTTGGAAAAAAAAAAAAGCCATTATATCCATTCCCCATCCTCCTCAATTTTCCATGGCTTTTTTTTTTTTTTTTTTTCCCTTTCAAGCAAGTAAACCAAGTGTAGGAGTTGTTTGCAGAACACCACCTTCAATGTTTGGTGGGAGATGAATGACCTTGCTGCGTTCCCTGAGCATGACCCACCTCAACTGCATGGCAACATCTAGTGACAACAAGGATCTCTGTTGCGAAACGTCCTGTCAGAGCAGCTGCTCCACCAGCTGGACCGTCCCTGTCGAGTAGAACTGCTTTTGTAGGGTAACAGACAACCAAAGGGTGCCACCCCTTAGGATTTGCTGCTTCTGGGCTACTCCTAGCTATGCAGTAAATTTTAATTAATTGGCTTGCCAGTTCCAATATCATTTTCCAGTTATACAAAACTGAGTAAAAGGAAGACCACACACATTTCTCTACTACTGCAGTAAATGTGCATCTCAGCATTTTTAGAACATAGAAGTCTTTGTAGGAGCAGGCATATTTTTATGCATAATTGAGCTATGCACTATACTCCTACGAACAGCTCAAATGTCATATCTATAATGATCTTATAGATATGTACATCTTCCACACAGAAACAGAAGCACAGTGAGAAATAACTTTGCTTTGCAAAGACAAGAGAAGGTGTTGGGACAGCCTGAAGCAATAAACCCCGCCCCTCCCTGTAAACAGCAATGGTGCCAACATGTTAATATCTGTTCAAAATATTAATAGTAGAATATAGAGAAGAGTTGTGCATAAGATTCAACGGTAACAAGTCAATAAATGATTTACACTGCTACACTTACTTAAATTGTGTTTCATGTTTCCTAGGGATGCAGCATATCTTGGATAACACTTACTGACAGAGAACAGATTGTCTCCATAGTTTCATGGAACCTATGCTCTGCAGAATACTGTTCACTATCAGCTAAATCTGTGCTTAACATAAAGCCTGATGGAAACTTTTTTTTTTCTCTTTTTGTCAAGGTTCTCATGTTAAACCATCCCAAGTCAAGATAGTTAAATATGGAGCAAGTAGTATAAATGCAGTATTATAAATATTAAACAAAATTTGTACTCAATCATGTGCCAAAAGGGCAAGCATGTAACACAGATTTTGTTTTCTCCAGATTGTCATAGTAATAAGCATTTAACGTCTTCTCATCATGTATGACGTAACCCTGGGATATCACAAAAATGAGTTGCATATTATAGAAACTGCATCATGTAACTAACAAACTACCTCACTCCGATCCGTTGGGTTGTATCTGATTTGCTTGGCACAATGAAGTGAAGAAATGCACTGGGATTTTTAACAGAATGGGATCTTAGTAACAGTTAAATGTTGCACAGATCTTGGGTTTTTTTAATTGTTATTATGGAGTGGTGTATTTCACTTGCCACTACATCCAGATTACCTGAAGACTCTGTAGCATCTTTCCTCTGCTGTCTCACCTGAGTGTGGATGACTTCTTCAAGACATGGGGTGATTTCTGCTGAGCCAACAGGGTGATACTCTTAGCTGCTCCAAGAGTATAAAATGGTCTTTTATGAGTGGGAGGCAATTAGTGCGCAGAAGTAAAGCAGTTTCTTTTAGGAGCAGTCAGCCTTAAGAGGAACAAGATGGATATCTGGTATTAAGATCAAAGATAAACCCAAAGCAGTTGCCAAGCACTGTATGATTCGCATGACATGCCTTTGGTAGCCCTATCCCAAAGGCCAGCTGAGATGTCATACATCTTGCTGGGCTGGGGGCAGGTGGCTGCAGTTTTTCTCCTGCCACACATCCCCAGTGGGCAGAGGTTTTGGACAGGTCATGTTTTGTACTTGCTTGTGTTGGCCTGCAAAAAACAACCCAGGATTCAGTTGTAATTTTGGGCTGGGAGACATCCAACAAGAAGTGGAGAGAGATCAGGGAGAAACCAGTAAAACAAACAAAAAAACCCATCCCAAATTTAGCCACAGGCTAATATTGAGGGTAGGCTGAAGTGTTATATCCTTCAATATCAGGTGTACGCATTAAATATCCTAATCCAGTACGTGGCTGTTCAAGACCTTAAGGTTGGGACGTAGTTGCTGGTTGTTTTGTAAAGGAGTGATGTACCACTCCAAGAGAATCAAGAATCCTATTTATTTATAAACTTTGTCTTTATTATTTATTATTAAGTGTTTATTTTCTGTGGTCCTAAAGTCTAACCTGTCCCTGAGAAGCCTGGTGCTATGCGATTTCTTTTTACTTGCCTCTTGATGATGAACTGCCCTCCTATGATGAAGCACCAAATGGTTCTTTGTTGTCAGCCATGACAAAGCCACTCATTGCTTATATACTGAGTGTTGAACTCCTATGACAAACTTTTCTGTTCACAATCCAAGGGGTAAACAAGCCCATGGAACATGCTGTAAGTTTTAAAAAAAAAAAAAGAAGAATCCAACTTTCTCACTGCTTGGAGTCCTTCCCAATGCAGAAAAAGACTGAAATATTCAATGAAGTTACCAAAAAAATGCATCACAAACATCTACTGAACTGTATGTTCGTATGCCCATGCCCACTATACCCATGCAGTCACTCTGGGAAAGTTCTTAGAAGCAGAATACAAAAGTGCTTACAACTACCCTCCCCTCAACTTAAATTAAAGGAATATACATTGGCTGTGCTTATAAAATGATGTTAACCTACGTTTTAGGAGTCAAATATGTAAATTATGAAGAACCGGCATATGATATGTACAAGAAAGCATGGGCAAATGAATCAGCCCTCAACAATTTCTGCTTATTCTGTTTCTGAAACCCTAAACCTCGTCTGTTCTTGTGAGTGAGAGTATTTTGTTTAATACTTACATGCTCTTGTTTCATGTTCCAAAAGATAGCAGTAGTCCCACAGTATTTCATGGATATATAGCAGCTGTTTTTCTTCTCCAGACTATCTGTGTTTTTTTACAGCTAACTTTCTTGATTTTACCACTTAAGAGGTAAACATTCATTAGCATTACTTTGGTGCTAACATACATTTTGTATCTGACATTTTTTTAGCACCTATTCACAGTCTGGTGGGTATTTTTAGTTGTTCGGTTGGTTGTTGTTTTTTTTTTTAATGAAACTAAAATAAAAATAGAAACATTTGCACTAAAATGCCTATTAAAGTCTGTCTAAAAAGACATGCAATTCTATATATTTACTATTTGACTCCAGGGAGATATTAAAATCTGTTCTGTCTCAGACTGGAGAGCAGAAATTTGTGCTGTCAGTTCAACGCTGAGCTAAGGCATTTTGAAGACAATGATAGTTAAAGCTAGTTTAATTTCAGCCCAGAGCAATGAGGAAACTTAACCATTTGAGCAAATGTTATCTGTGCCTGCTGTTACATAAATTGAGGTACAGAGAAAAGCTTTTCTATTTTCATGTTTGTGTTGCTAATTCTCCATTTCATTAGATATCTTGTACTTGGCATTTTCTTAGACCCCATAAAGTGGAATTGTAACATAGAAAAACTGCTGACTTCTCTTTTTGAAAGAAGTTTATCATACCGTGGTACAGGGGAAACTGAAGATAAGAAGCTTCATGACTCAAAGCCAGGTGAGAACCACAAAGAGGGTATCTGGGTATCTAAGTAGACAGCATCATCGTATTTTGTAGGTCACTGACATGGCTTGAGGGTGGCATGACTACAGATCCCATATGAGAGAGCACGAAACCATGGATAGATTCTTTCCAAAAGACACTGCCTGCTGCATTCATGGTCTCTTGCCTATTTAGGACGTTCCTCTGTTGCATACGCATTACTAGGTTCAAAATACTGTATCTGGTGTGTCAAAACCTCAGCACCGTCTGCCTGTGTGTGTTTCACTGAGATGATGTCCCGTCTCTTTGTGTGCATCGTCTCAGTACCTTACACAAGAAAGACTTGAGTTTGGTTGGGATGTTTGGCTCTTGCTTGATTAAAAGTAATGCTTTACTGTATTACCATCTTAAGTATTTCTGAAGGTTGGTTTCTCCCCGAATGTCTTTCAGAGTCTGTAGTTTCTATTTTTCTAATCTATGAGCCTACAATTCATTGCATTGTAATGAATACATTTTTCCCCTGCTGAATGTGCAAACTGTAGAGTACATTAGAGCTATTTTGAGGACAATAGACGAATTGTAAAGCAGCATTTGTGAAATCACCATGGTAAAATCCTAGCAAGTTCTCCCTTGACTGCTTCTCCTCCTCTTTCTCTCTTCTCTGAACTCAGTCAAGTTCCCATCATGATGACTTGACCCTACTTCAAAGATGAGTAAAGAATAATTAAAAAAACTCCAATAATCTCTCTTGACCTTGATTTTGGGGGAAAAAGAAAAATGTGTTCAGAATAATTCCAAATCCTTCCCCTGTACTTCAGCTGCCAGGAGCTGAATACATCTTTTCTACCTTTGGAAAAATAACTGAAAGGCCCAATTTCTCTCTCCAAATCCTCTTGAATGTCTACCACACTACTGAACTACAATGAAGAGGATACAAGGTATTAGAGACTTGTGCAGAGTCATGAGGAGCCTGCTATTCACCCCTTTGAGAGCCCTGTTTCAAAAGTCTAAAAGCTTCAAGTCCCTAAATCACCAAACAGGTGAAAATGGTCTGGTGAAAGATGAGTTTCATAAAATCATAGAATGTTTTTTTGTTGGAAATTATCTTTTTATAGACCATCTAGTCCAATCTCCCTTCAATGTGCAGTTGAGTCTCCAACTAGACCAGGTTGCTCAGAGTTTGCGCCCTGTGCCTACGACAATCTCTAATTAACTCCATTAATCACCATTTTTAAAGTAAGCTCTAACGTAAATGATTCAGGATCAGAAGATGATGGTGACTATTATAACAGATACTCAAAACTATCTGAAAAACAACTGAACGTGGCCCCATGGCTCTGGCATGAAGAGAGCTGCTGCATGTATAGGGTGGCAATTTCAAGGACAGTAAGGGCACTGCCTCCTCTTACAAAGCTGCTTAAGAAATAAATGAGTACAGCGGGATTGCAGCAAGGGAAAAAAATTAAGTGTTCACTCATGTATTTAGGAGAACTAATGAAGGTTCTACAGCAGCACAACATTTTTGGTCTAATCATTGTCCTGTAGCACTGCCCTACAATGAAAGAGACTGCTGAAGTCCAGATTCACACCCATTGGGCTGTTTTCAGGCAGAATGAAGTTCAGCTCCAACAGACCTGGCAGCGGGAAGGGACAAGCGGAGTCAGGCTGCAATCTTGGCAAATACAGAGCCAGAGCACTAAGCTCTTGCTCCCAGGGGTGAACATACACATACATTTTCCACTGCACCATGCCTTGGTGCACAGTGGATGGAGCACATAGTAAAAACATATGGTTTCTCACATGTGTGCTGCTAGTGTAATAGGTGAATAAGAACAGAAAAAGGAAACTATCCTTATATGAGGAAGAAGGGAATTGCAGACCAGGTTTGGTCCTCAGGAAGAATATGGAGAAAATCCTCCTGGAAACCATGTGCAAGCACGAGAAGAGAAAGTGACTCGGAATGTCTAGCTTGGATCTGACCAACATGACGACCTATGAAGATGTGACTGGTTCTTTTGACTAGAGCACAGCAGTGGCTGTTTTCTCACCTTGACAATGCCAAGGCTTTGTAGAGTTTCACATAGTAACTTTACAACCAAATTGCTGAAATATAGTTATGATAGATGGAAAATTGGCTGGCCCATCAGGATCCAAAAGTTGCAGACAGTGGTAGGAACTCCCACTGGCAGCCAGTCCCTAGTGGCCTCCCTCAGGGATTCATACTGGCACCAGTAGTTTAAACATCTTTATTAGGAACCTGGACAATGGGATGTAGCACAACCTCAGCATATTCACAGACACCAAACTGCAGGCAGCAGCTGATAGGCAGAAGGGCAAGGCTGATGCATAAAGAAAAAAATCTCATGAGGAATCTCAAAAGCTAATGCAGGGTCCTGCATCTGGGATAGACCAATCCCGTGCAATAGAACAGGCTGGGAGCTGCTGACTGGAAAACAATGTCACAGACAAGGTCCTGGCTGACATCAAGTTGAACATGAACCAAGTGTGCCCTTGCAGCAATGAAAGCCAGTTGCACCCTGAGCTGTGTCAGCAAGAGCATAGCCTGTATTGCTTGCTAAGGTGCTACTAGCCCTTCCTATCACTTCCCAAAAAGGGAATTGGTTCTTTCACTCTATGAGGCATTTGAGGCCACCTCTGGAGTACAGTCTCCAGTTTCAGCTCCCCAGACCAAGGATATACCACATGGATATACTGGAGCAAGTCCATTAGGTAGGTGCATTTGATACAACTCCTATGCAATTTCATTTTTATCTAAAGTAGCTTATATGGAAGTGCAGCAGAGGTCGCTTTGAAATGCTGTGGGAATTAATGGCTAACAGCTACCTTTGAACCTAGTTCTATAATAAGGGAAGAATCCCCAGCTGTTTTTAACCATCCTCTAACATGTAGAAACCCCAGCATTCTCTCTAACACCTAGGTCTTTTTATTCTTATGGAGAATTCATGTACAACCAAGAATACGCCAGACCAGTCAGCAAAGAAATATGTGGAACTTCAATTCCTTCTCCAGAGCAAGAGTTGGGGGTTTAAATTAAACCTTTAATATGAAGTAATATGAGCACAGAACAAGGATAGGGGGAAAGAGAGGTGCATCATGAAAGCAAGATGCTTTTGACAACAGCAAGGTGGTGGGCATGCTGTGCCTGTTTGGTGGAGCCACAGCGTCACCGTCTGAAGAGTAGTGCAATGGAACAGTCAAAACTAAAGGCAAAGTGTTTGCAATGCACACCTGGAAAAAAATTATAGACTTACAGTTTTTGTGGTTTAACCCCAGCCAGCCCCACACAGCTGCTCGCTCATTCCTCCCCAGTGAGATGGGGGAGAGATTTGGAAGAGTAAAAGTGAGAAAACTCATGAGTTGAAATAAGGACAGGTGCACATGCACATGCAACACACACAGCTGCACGTGCAAGCAAAGAAAATAATGAATAAATTCACTGCCCATTGGCAGGCAGGTGTTCAGGCATCACCAGGAAAGCAGGGCTGCATCACGCGTAATGGTTACTTTGGTAGACAAATGCCATCACTCCAAACATGCTCCCCTTCCTTCTTCTTCCCCCAGCTTCATATGCTGAGCATGACATCATATGGTATGGAATATCCCTTTGGTCAGTTGGGGTCAGCTGTCCTGGCTGCGTCCCCTCCCAACTTCTTGTGCACCCCCAGCCTATTGACTGTGGGGTGGTATGAGGAGCAGAAAAGACCTTGACTCTGTGTCAACACTGCTCAGTAGTAATGAAAACATCCGTGTGTTATCAACACTGTTTTCAGCGCAAATCAAAACACAGCCCCATACTAGCTACTGTGAAGAAAACTAACTCTACTGTAGCCAAAACTAACACAACTAATCTTCTTCCTTGCACATGCCTGTAGTGTTTCCCCAGCTATTCCACTGAGGTTTAACAGAAGAAATAGAAATAAAGAAGAAATTTACTGGTAAAGAAACCATTTAGCAATACCTTAAATGAACTGGCATCAATGATAAGTGACAGAACACACTCCCCTCAAAACACATTCACAATAATGCTACAGAAAGTTAGAAAAACTCTTTTACCATTTCACTTTCAGCAATCTGTAGCTAATTTAGAGGTGAAAAAGCCCAATTTAAATAATCGTGTTTTCCCATCTTGCCTGGGGTTCCTTCCTTGACGTCGCAGAGTAGCCCTCATAAAGTCGTGAACTAAAATAATGAGGTGATAAGAGTTGAATTTACACTTATTTTCTGGTTATGAGCACCTGTAGCATTTTCACATTTCATACATACTGGAGTTAACAATTACAATATTTTGCTTTTTATAAACAAGAACCTGCCAAGGAAATGCTTCTTTCTCATCCTTCTCCTCACACTCCCAGATGCAATACATATTTATAACAATGAAGCAAATACTATGTGAGAAACCATGTCAGGTGTAGAAATCAAGAGTGAGTTACATCTGAAGGGATTGAAGGTTTCAGCCATTTGCACACTGGTGTACGGTGTTTGTACTGGGAGAAGATTTTTATGAAGGAAAGTACGCACAAGTGGGTCTGAAACTCATTGACACATGTCTTTCAAAACAATTTCAATTTTCCTTTTCTGAAAGCAATTTCCACAGTGCATGCTCAATTGCTGCAGATAAATATTTCTCCTGAGCCACTTAATTTTTATCTTTGCTTTCACTCCACTCAAGAAAATGAAGTAAGGCTGACTCCTATAATCTATACTCTCTCAAGCAAAGAATTTGTTTTCCACGTTTGCATAATGTGGCAAAGCAGGTTTAGAGGTGAGGAAAAAGGGGGTATTATCTGTGTCTCCAGACAAGGCAAGTTATCAAATAGCAGCCAGGGCATGGGAAAAAGATATCTAGTAACTTTGAGGCAGCCTTTCCTTTTTTTTTTTTTGCCAGCTTAATGCCACCTGTGTCTTTCAGTTTTCTTAGCATTGCGTCCGTGGTTCAAGGAAAGCAGAGTGTAGGCCTGGATCTGGCACAATAAACCTTGCAGTAAATTTTTTTTTTTTCCTATTAAGTGTTATCAAAGCGAACTGATGTTTTCAGAAACTGATGAGGTTGTATTAGCTGTATAATATATGCTCAAAGCAAAACCCTAAGTATTAATAGTCAACAGATACTTGGAATTTGTCAGACGAGGGAACAAAATGTCCCCTAAAGAAGGCATCATAAGAAGCCTGCAGCAGTACGGTGCTGTTGTAAATGCAAACACACCAGGGACCTCAAACCTGGATTTTCATCTCCTTCCAATCCTGACCTGACTGTATGACTCTTCATAAATTATGACACCTCCATTTCTCCCACTTTCTCTACATCACCTACAGAAGTTGTAAATTTTCTTTTAAGTGAAGGCGCTTATTAGAAGGAAGATGTATTTTTCCAGTAAATTTTTATAGAAAGACAAGTAGCTGATGAAGCTGTCATCACTCACGGGATTTAACTATTTTATGGTGACAAACAACAGAGACAGTGAGGTGAGAACAGAGCCAAGAGAAGACCTGAAAGGGATGGCAAGTGTTTTATATTTGACATCGTGGCTTTGATTTGATGAGACTGCTTACAAGCTTCTATTTCAAGGTGCACTTGTGTGAATTATGGGAACGACACTTTGGTTTCAGGTTGGATCAGTTACTGAGCAGTGTTGATTAAAACACAGGAAAATGATGGGAGCTGGGTGCTCTAGGAGCCTGGTATCCATGAAGGCTAGCAGCAATCCTTTACGCTTGTCACCAGCTCTGCTCCTTCTGACTATCTTCTAGCTTGCAAGTTGTACAAATGGGAATCCTGCACTTGTAACCACAATCCTTAGACACACTCACTTTTGGTTTCTGTTATTTTCTTTCTTTTATCCCTATTGCTTTCTATTAAGAAACAAAGTCTCATTTTACCTGCACTTACAACTGTGGAAACGAATATTTCAGTAATTCTTCTGGATTTGGGTGTTTCAAATATGCAGTGCTAGTAATATTCTCCCCTGAACTGATCCAAGTTAAGTCTTCAGAGAGACCATTTTTAAACTGTGTAAAATACAGCAAGTTCCCAGTACAACATGTTTCAAATAAGCCAAACAAAAAAACAGTTTTGTTGTTTAAATGAAGGTGCAGGCTGACTGAACCCATACAAGCTATACACCTTTTCCATGCCACTAATGCTACAGGTACATGCTAAACTAATCCTAACAGCTTGCTTCTTCCTATTAAGATATAAGAAACTTTTACTCATACATAAATGGGCTTTATTTCGATTAAGTTAAAAAGAGAAAGCCACCAAGTGGGTATACTTGTCATGTCAGCCAAAGAGCTGCAGTTATGCTAGGTACAACTCCAGCATTATTCTCAAGCTTTGAGGAGAACCTGTTAATCCTACTTTTAGTTCTCATGGACTTCGAAGCTTGAGAATTTCTAGAGTGGTACATGACATTTAAAGTCTCGGTCCCTCATCAATAACTAACCTTAGGCACAACCATAACAACTCATTTCCTACAGATAAAAACATGCCATTGAAAAAGTTGCTAAGTATTGCTTCAACAAAAGTACATGTTTAAAAAAGTTTCTTAGTAAATATAAATTCACAGTTTTTAAGAAATACTTGATGACTGGACCACACATACAACTCTATAAAATTTTAGAATCCATTCTATCCAGCAGCAGTTCTTAGCTCCCAGGTCAGAGTGAAAACCAAATCCACACCTTAACTTCCTTTATGCCTTCCTTAAATACAAGTCCCAGATCTGGAAATAAGTCAGAGAGTCAGAATTCTTCAGACCCTTACACTAGGTAGTTTTTAATAGCTGTGTTCTCTCTGCCTGGCTCCGCATTGTGACAAGAAGGCTCTTTTATAAAGAATTACATCCAAATCTCTTAATAGGTTTGTCTCCTGTGTGCTTCATTGTGTGCCATAGCATCAGGAGCCATGTTATCCCTTTCTGACAAGACCCCCAACTTCAGAAGAGCACCACCTTGTGCTGGTTAAACCCTCCCTGCATCCCCTACCCCCAGTCACATCCACTTTTCATTTCAGAGAAACTGAAGACTATTGTTGAAACTGCATGATCAGATCAGATTACTGCTATCAGGAGTTCTGTCTTTCAAAAAATCATTTTTCATATTCAGTGTCGTGGCTTAACTCCATCTAGCAAAAATATCACTACTTTGCAATTCCTTCACCAAATGAAAATTCACGACCAATTGCTGTTCCCAAATACATACGCAGCACTTGCTGAAACACAAGAGAGCAGTTATACTGGGGAGTGCAACTGCACAGAAACTGTCCATGATACAGTAATTTTGCAGAGCAAATAGAAGCTAATAATCATCAGGCATAATTTAAATAATCCTCTGTTTTAGCTGAAATGAGGACTATGGATATGGGATGTGTTTCTGAAGGAAGAGTGCCTGCACCTCACAGAGAGTCTCTGCTTTAAAACTCTTGCCTCCTTTTGTCTCGTGACTGCTAAACCATCGTCCTTCTTCCCACGTGGCTGGGTACCGTGACAGCATGGTGGGCTTACCCAAAGGCAAATAAGTTTTGTTTTGTCACCAAGGTGGAATTTGAAGTGCCTAAAAAGCATGCAGTTCTTTTATAGACCTTTGGCCTCACTTCTTATACCAGCATTAATTACTTTCTTACTTAAAATTACATTATTTCTTGTAGAAAGCAGAGAAACAGGTATCTCCTAGAGATACACATATGGGTAGACCAAACATAAGGATGATTTTTGCCCAATGTTCAGTGCTCATTTACTGCCTCATTTCTGACATACTGTCAGATCTAAGGCAGTGAAATACTTTTGACATCACAGTGAGTGCCATAGAATGACACAGTGACAATTGTACAAGAAGATTGTAAATAGAAAAGATTGTTGGCTAGAAAGTGGCCCAAATGCCCCTGTCACCTGGCTTGAGCTTAGGAAAAAGGAAAACAATACCTGAAGTTAATTATCAAATGGTGAAAATAAAAGATATTTAACTTATTATAGTCATTAAAATTACTCTTGAATGTCAAAAGAACAAAATACAGAAAGTGCAATTCTATTACATTATAAACCAACAGACACTTGCATTTTTAGTTCTGAAGAGTAACTATAGCTAATAAATCAACTGTATGAAAAGCTGATGTAACCTTATGACATGACTGTAAAATTTGAGTAATTTTGTGCACATCCAGGAACTTAAACGTAATACACTAAATGGTAGATTTTGGCAAGCCGAGGAGGGGATAGGTATAAAACTGGATGTTGCTGTTAAAGACTATTCTAACTTCCCACACACTGGAAGGATTGCTAGGATGTCTCAGCTGTGCCCCAACACCAGGGGCTGTCAGCGCATCTCCACATCAGCTCCTGAGTTCACTGAGGCTGAGCTAGGTGTGTGCAGATCCAGTCTTTCCTCCACACTGTCCACATCAAATTAGTCGCAAATGCAGCAACACCCACTTAATGCAGAGGACCAGCCCTTCTGGCCCTCCCAAGATCTTGTTGTTGCCAATGCCCACAAGGCAGACGGCGCACTCATCCAGCAGGTCTCCAGGGAGTTGGAGGCTTGGTGGCACGTACCCGTAAGATACGTGGTACCGAGGGGTGATGACTGGGACTCTCAGCAGAGCCCAGCCTCAAGCCAAGGCTTCTTCAGTCTGGAAGGGCTTGACAAACCACCCGCCCCAGCCCAGCTCAGCGGCTAGGGCTCCCCTCAGAAGCGGGATGCCAGGCTTAAGTGCTGCTTTTAGTGAGCGATTATCTATTATTACTCACAAAAAGCTCCTGCTTCCTCAGCGTTACTTAGCGTTTGACATTACAGCTCTGTATATTTTAGTATCTGGAAAAGATTGTCAGTGTTAGGTGACGGTTCACTTAAGAGAAGAGAAACCAGATTTATTTTGATTCAGGATATAAACCAAAGTTGAAATCCTCATTTAAAAGTGACAACGTGGGGTACAAGTCAGTGGGTTTGTAGGGGCATGACACTAGTCAAAAGATACCCACTGCGCAAGGATTTCTGCTTGTGGAAAGAGCTTTCTTGACAAAGAACGAATTTTTCTTGAAAACTAAGAGGCCAAGGAGGGGCAAGAGACATCTTAGCAATGCTTTATGCTTTGCTTTAAGGTTGGAAGTTACTATTTTTCAAATTACGTTTTCTCAAATGCAACGTTTCAGCCTAGCCTAGCCTAATTCATGTATTATTACTCGAATTCAGAGTTCTATTGGCTTTCATTATGTTGAAAAAGCATCTGTGTGATTTCTCTGCTTTGAGCATTTTTATGCATGCACTACTCTCTGGCTTCTTTTTTGTTTGATTTTTCTAAGTAGCAGTCACTCAAAAAAATTGGATAATAGCCATATCACCATATCTATAGTCTTAAATTATGTCTAATAACATCTCTCTCAATTATTCTGCATTTTATTAAGAAGGTCATATCCTCCTAAGAATCTGGGAGTCACTGAACACCCAAATAAGGAAAACAGCATTTTATTTACACACTTTAATTCACTTCTGACAACTTAACCCCATAAGCAGAATAAATATACATCCATTTCAAAAAAAAAAAAAAAAAAATAGCAGTGACATGATATGTTATATATCTGTATGTTTACATCTACTTTATGATAGGTAGTTCTCTCCATATGATGTAATTTTGCAAAACATGTTAATACATTATTTGGATATCAAATATTCACTATTAAACCTATTATACAGTATAGCATTATAGATGTGAATATGCTTATTTTCAAAAACATTTATAAGCTGCTAAAGTAAGTTCTAGATAGCTCACTAAGATACTAGAACAAAACATACTAGAAAAATGAGCATGATAACCAGCAAATTTCGATTAAATAGTTCCTGATAATTTAAAAATATTTAATATTATTAATTTAAAAATATTTCCTGATATTTTATTCCTGAGGAATATATAAAGTGAATTTGATAACAGAAATGGAGTCTACATATTGTGATAGAAATAAAACTGAAATTGGGTAAATACTACCCTTATTTGAGACAACGGCAAGGTTCCTATCATGTTTTAAAACCCACAGACTAAATTCTGCTTTCATCAACCAGGGCAAGGGGGAGTAGAAAGTGGGATTTCAGTAGAATTATTAGGGATTTGTCAGTGTTAATCAGAGTAGAATTTGGCTTAATAGCATCATGCTATGTTGGAGAATGCCTACATTTACTGTTTTAAATATCTTCCTTTTACATTCTCCTATACAGCTCCATCAGTGTCTTCGGAGCAGTAGAATGAAAATTAACAGGATTTTAATGTATCACAAATAACAAAATATAAACCTGGAATCTGGAACCAGAAATGCCATGAAATGTGTATTTGGATTCATTGTGCTCGGTCATAGTAATCAGTCAGAAAAAACAAAAGGGGGGGAAAAATGGTCATAGTAAGTAGCAAAGAGAAGACACAGTTTGGCTCCATTTATGAAGTGTAGAAAAACTGGCATGGAAAACAAAGGAGACCCAAAAGGGGGTCACATAAAACAAAGACAATATCCAGAAATATCTTTGCAGCAATGTGTTTTAGCAGTCCAGCTGAAAAGAATATTTCTATTTCAAATATTGTGTAAGATTTAATTTTAATCAGTAGATATATGACTATTAATCTGTATTTGTAGAAGGCTGCAGACCTAAGTGACAGGATTGAGGAACAATAGCTCCTTTTGCAGTCACATTAACATCAGCATGCCTGCCTTTGTCTTTTTCTTCCTCCACTTTGTAAAACATGCACCTTCCTTGTGAAATGATCTTCAAGCTTAATTTTTTCCCCTATATATTATTTTTTTTCTTGGAGGAGAGAATTCAGTCTTCCATCTCTGAGTCACTTTACCCTTGCAATGCCTCCGACCCAATGGGTGGAACCAACCAACGGCTCCCAGTTATTACATCCATTTTACAAGGTAATAACTTTTTAGCAGATCTTTAAACTCAGCAGGGAACAAGAGCTTGTAATGGTCTAGGCCAAATCTTAAAATTAAGTGCTGTGGGAAGATAAGAAAGCAAGGGGTGAAGTCTCCCTCTTTCAAAATGGTTAAAGGATACAATGCATCCTAGACAATAAGCATGTCAAAGATTTTCTTCTAGAGGTGAACAGGGTTTCAACTGCTGTCCTACTACTGGCTTTCTCATGGTGTAGGTGAAGCCTAAGGCCCTGGAGTCAGGAGAGGCTAATAGGTGAGAGAAAACAGTTAAAAACTTAGATAAGCCTAAAAGCTGGAGCCCGAGATTCACAGGGATTCTGACAGAGAATCGTCATTCCTCCTGGGCCCAACTATAAATAAGACCGCACGTTTGCACAGTGAGGGTAAACGACCATGGGGATACATTCCATTCCCCACTGATTCCAGTTTTCACAGTGAGAAGAGAGATTTTAGATGAGCTATTCAGACGGTCTCAGGGCCTCTTTCAGAAAGCCACACAGCAGAGCTGGGTGTCCCTGCACATTTACCTGATACACAATCTATGAATGCTTTCAACTACACAGGTAGGACAGGTTTGTAGAGATATCTTTAAATAATTAGTCTTGCAGGTTGGAAGAAACAGATGAGCTTTCAGTATATCAGCCTTTCTCCCAGCCTGAAAAAGACATTTCCCGCTTCTGTTTTAGACCTGAGGAAAAACTTGTGCCCTGCTCCTCAGACCTCATCTGTGGGGTGTTTTCCAGCTACAATAACTTACTTGAAAAAATTCTTTTTCTATATTCTTAGACGGTCATTGTAGCCACAGCATTGCTACTAACACTGTGACAACAGTAGAAGGAGATTTTGAATCCAGAATAACTGCAGAGGGCAGCATTAACTCACCATTTAATCCCCATCGTGCCAGGGGATATCAGTGTCCCTTGATAATCCAAAATTGTATTTTATATGTAAATAACACAGGGCTAGATAAACAAGTTCAGCGTGTATTGCCAAGAGCAAATATGGGAGAATTTGGTGATATGTGATTTGTTGAAGAAGTGTATACCAAGGATATATACTGCATTAAAATTTTCAGATTTTATATAGATGGAATAGAATGTGTGCTCTGTAAGTACCTACTTTGTTTACACTTTATTATGATATGTTAGATTACAGTGACATTCATCAACTGCTGATAGGTTTTTACAGTATGAACCAAAGCACATTAGAAAGATTGGCAAGAAAACAAAATTTGACATGGCTCTTGTTTCTCCCTAGTGCATTTCAGGATAATAAGACTTACTACAATTTATTCCCTTTAACATGATGTTTATTTACATGGATATCGAAACCTTAGTAGTAGTGAATTTACTTTTCTTTTTATAATTCCTGAGACTGTAAGACAATTTTTTAGGGAATTGAGCAAACATGAATCTTTGGTCACATCTTGGTAGTTTTGTAAACACTTCCTACAAGAGAAAGAGTTCAAACTATGTTTCCCCCTTGTATACAGAATAAGATCCTGTTTTTTTCCCATTTTCTCATTAGAACTGTCTTTGGTGCTATGCCTATGTGAATTTTATCTTCCATTTCAGTAAAATTAAATGTTTCTGCTTGTGTATATACAGGTGTGTGTGTATGTGCACGTTGTGGCCCAGCAGAAAAAGGTCTGCAGCTCACTTGTCTGGCTGCTCATCTTTGCGGCTTCAGGAGGTGGCAAGAGTCTGATGGGAAACCACTTTTTCTTCTGAGAACACTTCAAGACAGCTACTTGCAGCTACCATAATTACTGTAAAATTTAAAAATGAAGCAAGTAATTTAAATTTTAGTGTATGCTATCCATTTGAAAAAAAAACCCAGGAAGCAGACACTGGATCTTGCCACTAAAGTACTGTTTAGGAAACATAAACTGCACCAAGGAAGGAGAGTCTTCCCATCATCGGGAAGGTCTCCAGTCTTCCCTGTGTCACTAAGGCACAAAGCCTTAGTCTGTGACAACATCTGCTTAAAATATATGGCCCTCCCCTCTCTGCTTTTTCTAGTTCATGCATTTATGAGGAACAGAAATGTTCACTGTTTAAAATAGATGAGAGTTAAAATGGAGGTGTACTTAGAATTTATATTCTAAAAAGACTCCACAGATGCAAGTGGATGGTAAATGCCTGCTGCTATAACTTTTCATCTTCCATCCTGAATAATATGTTTAATCAGGCCGTAACAACAACAGCCAGCATCATGTCGACTAACATGCCGTGTAGAGACTGATTGCATTGGTGCAGGAAGATAAGCATGAGTATGGATTTAAACACCAGCCAGAAATTTTATTAACATCTCCCTGGGAAAGAAGCTCTGGCTTTTCTACTTTTTAAACTTATCCCATATCAGTTATTAAAGTGCAGACAATGTGGAAGTTAAAATAATACAGATGGCAGTACTATGATTTTTGTTGTCATTTGCAAAGCCTTTTGTCAGAATGGATATGGAAATAAATTTTTGGATTTGAGAGGATTAGCTTGTTGGTTTGTAATAACAGATATAGGAGTATCTGGGATCTTGGATGTAAGAATGAGGTAAGCATCTATTAATATATTACATATATAGGCAGTATATATATAAAGAAAGGTTATATGATTCATGCTAATAGCATATCAATAGCATTACACTGCTCGGTATTCATGTTAAGTTTGAAATACATGCAAATCAGGTAATGAATCTGTTTCAACACTGTGAAACATCCTTATAGATGTAAATATCCTTACAGATATTTAAGGCACCTTTATGGTTGATATTTGTCGATGCTGTGATCCTGATGACATTTATAAGGAAGATTTAAGTGCAATTTCCTTCAATAGAAGAAGGTATGTTCTGTGTTTCATTAGGTAAAAATGAATTCTTTGTACATAGATAAGTGAATTGGATGGTTTATAGGTTAAAAACTGAAACTTTCAGCAGTTTTTTCTGATGAAGGAAAGGTTCTTTTGCTAAGAGCAGGTAGCTGTTGTCCATTTGGTCTATTTTCCACAGAGTCAGATAGACTCTATGTGTAATGTAGCTCTTAGGATAATGCTCTCACCATGATGTTATAACAAACAGGTAGCTGCAATGTCTGAAGAAAGAATGTTAAAATGTTGGAACTAGATGATCTTTAAGGTCCTTCCCAACCTAAACTATTCTATGAAATGGTTCTTGTTTTTACTGCATGGTAATTCCTGAAATGATTTTGCCCAGTTTCATGTGACTGCTTAGAAAGACAAACCTAATTAATGACTGGCTGATGAAACAGCTGGCATAACTCATGGCCAGAAAGAGCATCTTCCTCTGCAGATTTCCTGGCAATCATCTTGGCCTTCATAAATTTCCCAGCATCTTTGGATCATTTAGGATCTTGTTCTCTGAGCTGTATGGTGACTGTCACTACAGTAATCTAGCTACAAAGGTGTAAAAGGGTCTGATGCATGGACTAGAGTTTGCATCAAAAAGGACGCAGTATTTTAAAGCAATTTTGTCAGAAGTAATCTGTAGCCATGGTGCTAATGGAGTGTGACAAGAAGCAGTAGTGAAGCAGGAGCAGTGTGAGGGGCTTTTCTCTGTGCCAGAGTAGTTTGGGAGTTGTGGTAGGAGGCAGAGCTGCAGCACTGCGGTTGGGTGGGAGTCTGGCTTCTCCATCACTAGGATGGGAAAACAGATACTCTGTTCACACTAAATAACAACGATGCATATTGTTCTGCTCCGAAACCTACTCTGTGAGATAACGGAGTGAAGCCTATAAATCATTTCCTTTGTGGCATTGATGGATGCCTGACTATTACTGTTGCAATGAGATATAACTTTTGTCAATTGAAGTACCGTCAGGCATTGAACATTGTATTCACTGTCCACAAGTCTATTGGCAAGATAAACTCGGAGGCGTTCAGGAATGCTGTAAGGTCTAAGTATTCCTTGGAGAATAAAATACCTTGAAATATTCTTTGAAATAAAATACTATATTCTTTGTAGCTATGATAACAGATTATTAAATAAAGCATATGAATAAGAATCAGGCAAAGCATATGAAAAAAATATTAGCAATATATGGGTTGATCAAATAGCTCACAATTCTGAACAGCCTGTAAGTAACTCATGTTTTTACAGCACGATTTCTGAGCCCAGAGCACATTTCAGCATCACTTGTGTGAGACTAACCTTTTAAAGTGCTCTTACTGCACTTCACAGGCCATTATCACCCATTAGGTAGAGGAAGAAGTCTAGGCACTGCTAAGTTGCACCTAGTCATGCCTCTGCTTCTTGCTTTGTAACAAACCTGCAGATAGTTGAAACCTTCTTATTACAGGCATAAAGCAGAAATGCTATGTTGGGGAAAAGGGCAATTTGCTTTAGCACAGTGGTTAGTGGATGGATTTCCAGTGAAAAATAAATTACTAAAACCATATGCAATATGTTTACTTCTGTTAACCTCCTTTCTCTCTTCTGGAAGTCTCCCTCCTCCCCTTCTTCCTGTTGCTTTCTTTAAGCAGGAAGAAGCACTGCAAAATTGCAGATATCTATCATTACTAAGCATTTTGCATGCCTCACATTCCATGAAGTAGTGATTTTCAATATGTTTTAGCCAATTTTTTCTGAGGTACAAATGTTCTATCCAAAGATGCCAAACAGGTCCTAGGCCATTTCAACCTGCATTTTAGCTACCAGGTTATTGTTTTCTGGATAGTACAGTGCCAGTTTTTAAAGTGAGTGCCTATGACACCAGCAAACATTAGGATGGAATTATAATGAAGTAGATTTTAGAAAAATAAATACAAATTAGAAAGTCAATTTACTAGTGAGTCATCAGCAATATTCTGAAATGGACCTTCACAATTTGCCATTCCATGTAGACATTAGCTGTTCACCTTGAAACATAAAACAGGTTCCTTTAAATCTGCTGTACAACCTCAGAAATGCTATACAGAAGACAGAGAAATTAATATATTTTTTTTTTAGTATCTAATATTTCAAATGACAAGCATACCGCGCCTGTATTACTGCTGTTAAATGCCATTGGTAAGTAGGGCTAGTTGAATAAATAATTGCAAGTATAATATTGTCAAAGAAAGATGGGATGGAAAGATTTCATCATTGGAAGGGTGAGACAAGAATGCTGCCACCTAAGAGTGCCATGTATCCCTATGGGCATTGTTGGAGTTGTGTAAGAAAGGGAAATGCCTTGACAGAAATGAACACATACTGAACATCAGTTGAAGAGGGGAGAGAACAATCACGACGACGACAAATTCAAATAAACACGCCCAGGAGGTGAAACAACCCTAGTGCAAGCTCTTAATGTCTGCAGTTTTTTTTCCCAGTGTGCTGACGGATCAATCACATTGCACAGATGGTCACTTCAGATACGATACTGTACATCAGAATGTGATGTAGCATCGCAGACGCAACAAGCCACAGCAGGCAGGGTGTAACAGCAATATATGAACATGTATTCTCCAAAGTGTTCCTGAGTTTTGGGTGCTTATCATTGCTTCCTTTCAGCTTGTAAGCCACGAGGGAAAGGAAAACAAAATATTTTAGCTGTAGCTCTCTTGTTAACACATAACTTGGTCTTTGCTACCACAGGAACTAACTTCTGAAAAGTCTAAATGCTGACCTGTGGGACAGGATAGCACTACAGAGGGGAATGCAAAATCAGAGAGCACTTTGGACATGGTTTAGCCTTTTACAGCCAACACTGAAGATTTGAAACAAGTCAGGAAGTCATCCAACTTTTTCTTTCCCCATTCCAGGAGATTAACTTTGGAGTTCTTTTATAGACACTGAAGGAGACAATTTAAAGATTATAGTGTATATATAAATATATTTGATAACAGGGGAGAATTTACAGATATTTTATAGCCCTTGAGATGCATGATAGGTTATATTCAGGATCCTCACTGGTGGTCGATTATCTTTATGTCTGTCATTCTCCAGCTGCCTGGTAAACAGCCAGCATTTGCTTGATCAGCTGGTACAGCAACAAAATGTGGCATTTCAGTTTATGCTCATTTTCTGTAACAGGTGTTTCTATGAACTACCCATGTAACTGGAATTGCCAGTCGTTGGTTGCTGTCACCCAAGAGTAAAAATGCCCAGAAACACAAAGGACGAGCCAAAGAACATTCTTATTTTCATCATTTTCATTGCTAAAACGAGCAGTAGGATTCAATGAATGAGTTGTAGCTATTGAAGGAAAAAAACACCAACATGTAAAATAGGAGAACTGACTGTATTTAGTGTGCCCACTCTAGCACAAATTAGGATTCTTCCTCTGGATATTACTGATGATATGAAGACTTCAGACCTAAGCAAAGCACAACATAATAATTTTTTATATTCCCCACAATGTGGATAATTGCCTTTATTAATGCATATTGACAACAAATATTTTAGACCAGCTGCAGGTGAGTATAGGGAGTAAGGACCACCCTAGGTTAGGACTCATGACTGAATTTGACAGTAGAGGCAATCAGGGTAGGAGGAAGCACTTTATGAACACAGGTAAGTTCAGCTGGCTATCTAACAGAGACAGGCATCTGTGTCATAGGGCAATGCCTGTGAGCTTTGAAAACTCCCAAATAGATGTCACTGTCAGTAGGATTTACAGGCCCTAGGCAGCCTAAAGTCAATATAATATGTTCAGGAAAAAGACCATCATTTGACCCCTCAGCATGCAGTGTGTCAAGCATTTATTGGGAAACAGTAACGTGCTCACCAGGTTGCCCTGGGACCACATCACCAGTGAGGCAGTAGCCAGTGCGGGAATGTGATTTTCAGACATTGTCTCTGTGCTTTTACTTGCTGTGAGTGAATGTGCTGGTGCAAGAAGAAAGAAAAAGGAACCGTAGCTCTGAAGCACAAACGCAAAAGCATGAGATGGCTTGTCATGGTGATAGCAGCAGGCTCCACAATGGCAGCAGCAAGTTACCATTCATCCAGCTAAGCTCTTCGGTTGCCATTGTCCTTGACAGTGTTGAGTATTCTCTGGGAAGGATGCCATATGGGGCTAGCAGGGCAATGCTGCTGCTGCCACCACCTTCGTGTCTTTGGATAGGCAGCTGCTGCAGCATCACAGGGAAGCGTCCTTGGCAAGCTAACCTAGCTGTTTGATGCTTGCTACTGTTCTGAAAATAAAGGTTTATCTTGTGTATTAATTTCCCCTATAGCTGGTTGCCAGGTGCCTCGTGATGGCTAACTCTGGTAAGAGCACTTCTGCTAGCAGGATACAGCTGACGCAGGACTGAAATCTCCAAATACCCTCACAGTTTGCTGCTGTTTGCAACACACTGCAGCACTCCGGGGAGGACTGACCTAGTTCTCGTGGCGGCTGCTGCTGCCGATCCTCCCAGCCTCTTCTTGCTGAGTGTGGTAGGAAACACGGAGGCTACATGCGGCAGTTGTTTGCCTTTCCTGGAGCTCTTTTTGTTGATGACATCAACATGGTTAAGCAACATCAGTCCCAGCTGCTTGGTGATTATGATCTTTCTCAGCCAGTAAATGATGGTGAGCCATACAATTCCAGTTTCAGTATCTCTGCCAAAATGACAGCTAATCCAGGGTTGGATTGAAACTCAGACAAGTCTACTTTACAGAGCTGCCACTGGTAGCTGTCTGAGACAAGAAACTCATATCTCATATAAATCCAAAGGTGTAAGGTATGGTATTTTGGGCCATAACCAGTTACAGAGTCTTCAGCCATTTCCAGCCTGCTTCCATGAACTCTGTTCATAATTTCACATTTGAGTCCTCCAGCAGAAACAAGCTGACAATGATGGAGGCAGAAGCCAGCCTTTCTTCCCCAGTTTCACGAATGCAGGTGCTGCTGAGATTGGGATTAAAGTACTCTCCTCAGTCTACTCTAAACCCCGGAGACGCTGGTTATTTTACTCAAATTCAAATGCAGTAATAACAAGCACAGATAGGAGTTGGTGGTGGAGCTGGTTAGAGCTAAGACAAACTGAGGGAAGGGAGGTCTCCTTTATTTGGGAGTCAAACAAGAATTATCTAAAGGCCTGATTCTCTCCAACATTAAAAACTTGAAAAGTAAGTAGCAGTGGTGGGTGTCAACGCTTCTTTAAATCCCTCCTCTTTCCCAGTGCGTCAGAAATTCTAGTGCTCTCTATGAACTTCTAAAATGAAGTTTTAAAATGCTGATTTAGATGTCTCAAGTCAGGCACCAAGCAATGGGATCAGTGTCCTGAAGACCTTAATCTGACACAGAAGAGTGAACGACAACTATCTGCTCCTATAAACTAGTTTTAAGCAAAAAAAGTTGCCCAGCCTGCCCTGCTAGCTCACATGTAGATAGCTACTCCTCTCTGGTTACCCCTGCTTTTCTGCCAGTGATTTCTACTATTTAGAAAGAGAGTATGGTATAGAGAGTCACGCAAACTCCTTTCTACCTAAATGAAAGATTTCAAGCAAATTCTCTTTGTGTTTTCTTCTCCTGCAAGGTTACAACCTCTTGACTTAAGTTAGAGTGACCATTGGCTTCAAAGATTCACCTCTATCTACCTGGGCTTCCCCACACTACCTTAACTCTGTTCTTCCTTCCCTCTGTGGTACACTCAGTACATTTCAACAGAAATAACACTTGATATGGAAAAGCACACAGAGTACAACACTCCATCTGTCCCTCCTTTTTCTCTTCTCCATGTATCAGCACAATGCTCCTCCTTGTCTGGGCTTTCCTGGACAGTTTCTTTCTCCTCACAGGCCTTAAATACCAAGCCTATGTATAGTTATTGCAAAAAGGAGCCCAAAACTCAATAAAACTTAACATGAGGTGCACTAGCCATAGGAAATAATTTTTTTAAACAAGTAAAAATATGGGTCTCTTTATATGAACAATATAAAAATATGTATAAAGCGCTCTAAAAGGTAACTTAAAAATTGAATAACAAACCCACAATAGGAACAGGGAGGAAAACTAATTTGTAGAAACTTGGGTCTCTGCCTGAATGAAACACAGAATCAGGGTATATTCAAGCTCAAAAACATCCAAAACTGATAATAATGACTAATAAGAAAGAAATAAAATCCTGGTGATAAAATTCATTGATGCATGTCAGAGTGAGTTAATATCCACAAAGATTTTGTTTTAATAAAAATAAAGCTGTTGGGTTGGAGTTTGCCCATGTTCCAGCTTGTCATTTATTTTTGATAAATTTGGAGACACACATCTGGGAACAGGGACTGTTACCCTGTTACATTGCTGAAGATGCTTCCACTATTGCAATTCTATTATGAATATGAAAAGGACAGTAAGATTCCATATATGTAAATGCTGAATTAAATAATCATACTACCAGTTTTTAAAATACACAGAGGAGATAAGAAATTAGCCATCATTTGTTTATTTATTATCCCAAGGACCCAGATTTATTCACATTGAAGATTGTCACAGAGAGAAATAAGGAACAGCTGTTTGCAGAAGTTTTGAAAAAATAAATAGATTCAGTGAATTTGTATCATAGAATCATGTAATTGTTTAGGTTGGAAATGACCTTTAAGACTGAGTCCAGTAGATAACCCAGCACTGCCAAGTCTACCACTAAACCACCCCTAAGCTCCACATCTACATGTCTTTGAATACCTCCAGGAACATGCCAGGGACATGGGTCTTACACTGCTATCTATTCCTATTATCCCATGGAAATAAAGATACGCTGGTTTCCTGCCCAGCAAAAAAAAACTGTTTTCAGTTCCAACCTGTTTCACTTGTCCTGGTGTACCGAGTGTGGTGCTGGACTGGGAGGCTTGTCCTCCAAGGTTTGACGGCGAAAGCAGCCATCCCAGGCAAAAGTTTGGAAGAAGGATGCGTTAATGGCCAGTGACACAGGGAGACGTTGCCCTGCTGCAGATTACTCATGTGCTTTGGGAAACCATGTTGTAATACCCCTTTTCAGATTAAATTAATCCTCTTGGTGAAATTTAAGTTTCTTTCTACTCCCTCTGTGTATCATATTCTGAGTATGAGCATGACAGGTATGTTTTTAAGCCAACCTAAGGTGGTCTAAAACCATGTTACTGACAAAGGTCTCACACTTCTCCTGGTCATGACTCTATATTCCCATATGATGGCATAGTCTCATGAGTTTGAAGAGTTTATTAATCTGATTGTACACAAATCCTTTTTCTTTTTTAAATATAAAGCTTGCTTCCAGCCATTGCACATCTACATCAGGTTCTTTAGTTGATAGAAAAATAAATGAGGGAACACAGGACTGAAGTGTGAGTGGGTAAAGCAGCACCTCCTTCCCCCATTTTGGTGGTACCATGCCCTTATATTGGCTGGAAGTGAACAAGCCTGCTACCTCTAGTTCTGGTTTGTTTAGTAAAAGGGTAAATATCTATTTCAGACTAGTTGTAATGGAAAAAAACTTCTACGGTGAGGGTGGTGAGGCACTGGAACAGGTTGCCCAGAGAGGTGGTAGATGCCTCATCCTTGGAAACATTCAAGACCAGGTTGGATGGGGCTCTGAGCAACATAGTCTTGTTGAAGGTTTCCCTGCTCACTGCAGTGGGGCTTGGACTGGATGACCTTTAAAGTTCCCTTCCCACCCAAACCATTCTATTATTCTATGATCCAATGTTTTTCAACTGCAGCTAGCATTTGAACTATGTGAAATGAGACTCAAAGTCTGGTGTTTAGTTCCAACACTTCACTTCCATAGATTTGCTCTTTCTCCCAGCAGTTTGCTGCATCAAATTTCATTAATTTTCTTCTTTCTATGCAAAACTGTCTTTTCATCTCTTCTGCCCTTCAAATTCCTTCCACCCTGGATTTCATCAGTGAAATCACCTTAGGTGTACCCTTAAATAATGCAGAAGTATTTAACAGGCTGTGAATTGAAAGGTCTCATGCGGTTCAGATTTTGCAGTGCAAATTATCCTGGAAAAAGTGGCAGAAGACAGCAGAAGCTGGAAACTAAAGGCAGCTGTTAGAAAAATCTGGGAGCCAGAATATCACAATAATATATGGAGAAAACATACGACCAAGGTGAAAAGAACAGATCGGTTCCATGGGTCAATCATTCAGCTGCAGCGCCTACACCACATGTCAGGACAGATGTCTTTCATAAGAAGATAATTTGACAGATCTTTGGAGGGCAAACTGTGTTACTACTGTTCTAATGCCAGTAAATTCTCCCCCAGACTGTTCCTGACAACTGTGTTGTTCATTCCCACCCACTCCAGCTAAGAAATGGATAGCCTTCTCGAGAGGGTCCCCACGTACTTTCTATAAACCAGAGGGCCAGTGGCTAAAAGCTCTGTCCATGTCTCTACTCGGACCCATGGAACCCCTCCTGGTGCTGTCTTCAAAGAGGTCAAAAAGAAGAGGGAAAGAACTCCTCTGGACACCCTCTTAAAGGAGATAAAAAAAGAACTCTGAAGAGGTTGTCCCTGACAACATCACTTGTGGATGTGGCAGGAGGTTGCCTCTGGATGGACATTTAGAAGTTGTGAACAGTGTTGTTGGATAAAGGACGTGAGGGCGAGCAGGGAAGGTTGCCATCGTGTAAGTACAGGAGGCAGTTTGAGACGAGTTGTGAGCTGTGAGTGTTGCAGCAGGACTCGTGGCTGACTTCACCAGCGTTTCTTCTGATTACTCGGGGAGCGCATGATTGACGTTAATGACCGAGCTGGCCCCATCCATGTCATTTTAAATATGTCTGCCAATAGCTGTGAACAAAATGGGCAGCTGGTATTGTTCTCTTGTGTTGCCCCAGCTCTTATTAATGAGGCAGCCTGAGTGCAGCCCTTTCTTCCTGCTTCCCCACCAGCTGATCCCTGGGCTGGGGTAACAGCCCTTGCCTTTCTCTTGGCCACATGCTGTAGTTCTCTATAATTTTGTTTTATGATGTTTAGAGGCTAAGACTATTTAATTTGCTCTCTAACCTTTTTATTTTGATTCCTGCTACGGGTTTTTTTCTTCATATGTCAAGCTCCTAAGAGAACAGCATTCAAAATGTGAAATGTGAAAGCGTTATGAGAGCTGCAATGGAACAACGTGTTATTCTCCTGCAGGTAAACTGAACAATTTGTTAGCAACAATGTCCAAGAGTGAGTTTCAAATTTGTCATTCTCCCTAGAAACCACATTTTTTAGCCAGGGCCAGTTCTTGGTTCGATGGCATTAAAGGGTGCTTTTGTAGCTAACGATTCGAGAGAAACTGGTTGTCTTTGGCTGGAGTTCAAATGACCAGATATCCCATTATCACTTGTTTAGATGCAGGCAGCTCTTGGGCCAAGTCTGAAACTCAGCTTGATTCAGACAACCACATCATAACTATGGAGTTACTACAGGGCTATGGTATATTTCACTATTGTATTCTGCATGTTGATTTCTCCAGCATGGCCTGTTATAGCCAGAAATGGGAACTAGTGGAACAGTAGGCTACTGATGGGGGGGAAAAAACAGCAGTATATTTATTTTATGTCAATGTTGGCAAGTGTATCCTTGCTGATATTTTTTATTTAAAGAGTTTAAGAACTTGAGGAATTACATAAAAAAAGCTCTGACATAGCAACATCCATAAGCATTGGTACGGTTAGCTTATAGAAAAAGTGGGTAATTATACATTTACCTGTGAAGAATTATAGTGTCATTTGAATAGCTATTTGTGGAACATTTGGAAATCGGCCGTTCTTGCAATTACATACCAGATCAAGAAACAAAGCTGGTAAATAGCAACAAGGAAGATTACCCCTGAATTTACGTCTATCTGAAGGCACTGGGTACAAAGTCAGGAGAGTCCTGCCTTCTGTGTAGCCATTTAAATAATTGTGATGATGTCTACCTATAGGCTCTGCAAGCATACACACAGATGAAAGAAGCAAGCAATGCAAGATCAGGTTCGGTATTTCTTCTTTCAGGGCTAATGCATAGAAAGTTTTCTAGTTTTTCTAGAAAGAAAACAACTTTCTCTTATTTGTATCTTTGTTTGCTTAAGCATAATTGTAGGAGAAGGAGCCATGGATGTAACAAGTTACATGGGGAGTTAATTTAGTATGGAATAAACAAATAGTAGGTTACCACTGAGTACTTTCACAGTTCCAGTGACAAAATATCACAAAATATCATAGGTTTGTACTTTGAGTTATTTGCCTATTAATAATGCTGATTAATGCTTTCTATAAAAATTAATGAGATTTTTCAATCATTTTTTACATTAATAACAAGTAATTTATACATGCTTGGCCTTGGAAATACAGTTTAATTATTTCTCTTATAGTGGCATATTATTCATCACCAAGTGTTGTTTGAAATCAATTTCTAAAGCCTTAGTTCCCTTTTTCTCACTGCAAAAAGCTAGCTGGCTGTAATAGTATTCGTAATCCCAGTGGGCCATATTTGCTGCCTGTATAACCGTAATGTTTTGCTTTCAGTTCTTCGCTTTCATATTTAATATCAGAAATTTTAGACTTGATGTGGTACAGATTCACAGTCAGAGAATCCTGCAAACATCCTTTTGAAAATAGGTATTTCTCCACTGTCTTATTACTTTCTTTCAAATTAGCTTATTAAGCATCAAAGGATTATTCACACCAGATTAAAAAAAAAAAAAAAGGCATTGAAAAGCACCACTGAACACTTACCTTCTTACACTTCAAATATAAAATGCAGGCAAGAAGTTTTGTGCTTAATTGAAGTAAGCCAGAAAATCACACACCAGTGAGGTTGGCAGGCTGGATCTGCTCCCTGCCCATCAGGCATCTTGTAGGGAGGGATGGGACCACACACCTGGGAGAAACAGGAGAGGCAGAAGGGGAAGGGGAAGGGGAAGGCAGAGCCACCTCTTTCAAAAGAAGCAAGTTGGAAGCTTGGACCAGCCTGCCTCATGGTTGAGGTATGGTTGCACAGTTCAGGACTTTAGCCTATGATTCTTCTGGTTCATGTTTTCTACCTTTAAATGGACTGTCCTACACCCTTCAGGATCAGTTTTGAGCAAAGAAAGAGTTTTGTTTGGCGAGGCATTCGGCACAACTGAAATCTAAAGTGAAAGCAACACCCCTCCCCCCCCTCCAAATAACCAATATATCAAAAGATCCAATACCGTGAGTATCTTGCCCCAGAAATACATGATAATTCCTAAGTTCAGGCTTCTACCTGCACTTTGGTAATTCAGTAGAAGTGTGATGGTACAAATATAAATGTGATTTCTGTTTATTCTTTAGCTACAAAAATGTTTTTGTAGTTGTTGTTACCTATCGACAATGTTTTAAGAGTCTGTAAGCTCGATCTTTGAATGTTGTTTTAAAATCTAGATGACAAAATATCCATATCGTTGTTTCTTTGGGAATAAATATATATATGTGTATGTATATATATATATAAGGAAACAGAGAAAACTTATGTCCTGTGATAGTGAAAATGGCTCTGAGGTAAGTCATTGATCTGCTATGAAACTTTTTGCTTTGTGAACATACTAAACATTGAATTTAACATTTCTCTCTTATCTCCCCAGTCACTACTAAGACAAGTCCAAAGGACAAGTGGGAAGAAGAAATAAAAGGAAACTATCATCTTCTATTAGTTGCTGAGATAGATTCAACTTCATTAACACAAGTTATTTATCTTTGAAGAAGATACATGCCATTTACCTTCAGACTCATTCAGAAAGTGTGTTTTGCCATTTTATAAGCAGTGAATAAATTTCCATACCTCTTTGTGAAACCATGTAACATTAGATACATTTTCAACACAGAGAAATATTTGCCAGTTAGGTCATAGCAATCTTAGTTATTTATGACTTAGAAATATTGACATCCTGATACATTAAAGTTTTACCTCACTAATTGGTATAATTAAAATATCACAGTGAAGGGGCTTAATTTGAAATGTCTCTGTGAGCTAAATTAATTGTGTATTTTCACACTGAAAGTCACACAGAAGGATTTATTTGCTGCTGATCTAGTCTGAAATTAATTCTATATTGAAACTACATTGCAAGTAATTTGTCTAAGAGAGAGCAGTGTAATGTTCATGCTTTGAAGCAGCTAACCTTTCTACTTTAAATCAGAAGGATATGATAAGGATGCAGATAATTTCTAACAGCTAAAATATTAATTTTAACACAGAAATGCCATCATACTATTACTAAGCAGAGATGTCCTGAAAGTAATGGACAAAATAATCTTTAAAACTGCAGAATCACATAGTCTGTTCTTTTATCATGTTTCCTTTGCCAGCAAAGTCAGCTCGTGAAGCTTCCTCCTCAGTCCTCTCAGCGCCATCTTTCCCCACTCCTGCAGAAGCCCTTTCCCTATCAGACATGCTGGTACAACCTTTTGTGGAAGACTGTCATTGCCACGATCTCCATTAAAGTAATCAGTCCTCAAATGGAAAAGTGTTCTTTTCTCCCAATCTTTTCACCACTCTTCAGTACAAAACCCAGTAGAATTGGTGCAAATGAGGGACAGCAAAATAGTATAGGTGCAGGTACAATGAGAACATTAGGAATCTCTAAAAATCACTTTTCTCCAAAAGAAAGCATGCCATGTAACTCTAACTAATGGGCCATATTACCTTATCAGTGAGGGACAGAACCAACTTACATGCAGTCTCCTTTCTCAGGGAATAGTTCCAATGAAGCCGACATAGTTAAAGTGGTGTGAAAATGGCACAATTTAAAAAATCAAGTGAGATTAGTTTATAATGGGATCATAATCAAGCTCCTTTAGCTTAATTATCTCAGGCCGTATGCTCAGCTGTAGCCCTGTACAAGGGAAAAACCAGCCCCTCCGAGGGGTGCCACGTCATCAGATTGTAACCCTGGATGACAGTGATTCAACGTGGCAGGTCTCTGCCCCCCCAACCAACACCATCTAGCAGAGTTACCCAGCTGCGAAGGAGGGAACAAGCATGGTGATGCTGCAGACATCCTAGGCACTAGGAAGAGACCTATTGAACCCTTGCTAGAATCCTCTAATTGACTGTGTTGGAGGACAGCATGCCACGTTTGCACCTGCAGTCCAGACTGAACATATTCTCTTCACTTGGGTTTGAAGGGAGAGACAGGTTAATTCTGCATGCATTTATTCCACAAGTAAATAAAATAGAATTATGAGGTTATATAGTTTATATTGTGGATATGGTTCTGATGAACCTTCTGGGAAGTGACAGTTTCACGGGAGCTGCTGCGGTTTTTGGTCACCATGGTCCTGGCTCTCTCCAGACCCCCTTTTCTCTGCCATGTTTTCACCCTGCCGTCTTCATGCTGGCTCCAGCACTCATCAGCAGGCAGTGAGCCATTTCAGATCATTAATGAAGCAGAAAACAATTCATTATTCTTTGTAGCTAGATTTACAGTGCTTAGGATTGAAAAAATAATTGAAATGAGCTTCCAAGCTTCAAGCACAATATCCACAGTTTCATCTCAACTGTACCAGAAAACTAATTTTACACTATCTTTCATATATTTACAGAGAGCAAAACAGTGCTCTAGCTGATTTTAGCTGTTGATAGACTGCATTCCACAGCACCTGCAGAAACAGACAGATGTTGTGAATACAAGTTGCCTTCATAACCAAAACTCCTCTAATTCAACACTTTAATTTTCCAGATTAACTGTAAACTTCATCACTTTCTTTCAGAACACAGATAAAATCGTTAAGCTTCAGAGGCTGAAGAACGGATCTCTGCGGGATACCACTAGAAACACAGTCACTCAGTAATTATTCCTTATTTATAATTACTATTGGGGTTTGTCATTTAATCTGTCCTAAATTCATAAGTACCGTGTTGATACTGTACCACCATGGATAATTGATCAAGATGTCATGCAACATTAAGTCAAATGCCTTACAGGAACAAGTCTGCTACGTCAAACATTTCATCTTTATCAACCAAACTTGCAATCTCATCAAGAAGTTACTCCACTAGCAGAAGAGAAAAAAATGTCTTTAAAACTATGAAAGCACATAGTTTGTTTTTTCTATCAAGTCTCCTTTGCCAGTCAGCTTGTGAAGTGGCTGCTCCTCAGTCCTCTCAGCTTCATCTTTCCTGACTCCTATCAATTTGTCCAGCATCAACGCCACAGCTGATGGACTAATCACCTTTTATGTTGTCTTATTCAATTTTGTTGACTTGGGGTGCAATACTAGTCTTCTCCCAGCTCAGGAAGCTTCTTGGCCAGCTGCTGGATGAAGCAGTCTGGAACTGCTGGTTTAGAAACTTTTGTCTTTATTTATCACCCTGTTCTGAGTGACAGTTTAGTTAGCACATATTTATTCTTCAGTTTTCTTCCACAAGAATTGTTTGTTAGCTTTTTCCCAAATGCAGATCATAAACTTCACTGAAAAATCAGCCTCTGAATTATTATTGAGATCTCCACAATACTTACCTAATGACAGGATAATGTTACTAGTCCATTATTTGTTTAATTAATAATTGAATGTTACTTTGTACTGACCTTGATGATTTTGATTTTTATCTTTTTGCTTCATTAATCAATTTTCTGTCATTCTCTGCATATAACTCACAGCTTTTGGTATTGGTGTACCAATTTTTCTGTTTGAATAATGGTGGTGGTCTTGTGGATGAGATTATGAGAGCTGGTATTTAAGATCAGCCTTACTTGAAGCTGAAAGTAGGCCAGCCAAAACATTTTTAATTAGCATGGTGAGGAAAAATGATTAAACACTAGACTGTGGTTTCAGTGCATTTCATTCTTCTTGAAGAATTACTGTTTGCTTTTTTAGCATAGGCTCTTCCGGAAAGGCTTACATGATCATGATGAGCATTTATTTGTGTCCATATGCACTGAGTTTTCCTTCCTTCATATCCTCACTTATATTTGGACCTATAGTTTGGTTTCTCCCCAGTTTGCCAGGGGTAAAATACTCCCAAATTGCCAAAAAAAAAAAAAATCAACAGCCAAGATACCGCAGAAAAATTAACTGCAGGGGTGACTGCCATCATGATTTCCTGCCCCAAAAGATCTATATGACATTACACTTGCCACAGCTGCAAGCAGCACTGCAGCCAGCATTTGTGCATCATCAGGCAGTGATCTGTGGGAAACTAGGCTTCCTTATTTCCTGTAGTCATGCATGAAAACTACACAGTTTATTCAAAAATTACTTCTCCTCATTGATTTGATCGTAATTGCTTTCAACATTGTGAATTGGCCATGAAAAGCACTCAGAATTTGTATGACCCCCTGCCATGTTTACTAGGAAGTTGCTTATTTAAACCCTAGCAGCTCAGTTATTAAGCTAAACCAACATATGCATGCAATAAACACTTTGGTAAAATAAGCCAGATGAATCACCCTGAGCAAGTGCCTTTCTCTCTGCTGAATACTAAGGAAGTTTAGACAGCTTACATCAGACACCTACTTCTTGGACAGCTAAAATTAGTGCAATGAATATGGGCAAAAGGCCTGGATTGGGTCACTGCAGTGTCCGTTGCATGTGTCTGCTTATTTTAGCTTAATGAAAAAGCTGTCAGAGTCCTAAGATCACTGAATCATAGAATCACAGAATGGTTTGGGTTGGAAGGGACCTTAAAGCCCATCTAGTTCCCACCCCCCTGCCATGGGCAGGGACACCTTCCACTAGACCAGGTTGCTCAAAGCCTCAGCCAGCCTGGCCTTGAACACTTCCAGGGATGGGGCATCCACAGCTTCTCTGGGCAACCTGTTCCACTGCCTCACCACCCTCTCTGGGAAGAACTTCTCCCTGATATCTAATCTAAACCTCCCCACTTTCAATTTAAACCCATTGCCCCTTGTCCTGTCACTACAGGCCCTTGTAAAAAGCCCCCCCCAGCTTCCTTGTAGCCCCTTCAGGTACTGGAAGGGGCAATAAGGTCTCCCCGGAGCCTTCTCTTCCCCAGGCTGAACAAGCCCAACTCTCTCAGCCTGTCCCCATAGCAGAGGCGCTCCAGCCCTCTGAGCATCTTTGTGGCCTCCTCTGAAGTTGCCCCAACCAGTCGATATCCTTCTTATGCTGGGATCCCAGAGCTGGACTGATGTGTTATCTGCTGTCTTTTCTCCCTTCTACTATCATAAGGTTTACTACCTTAATAATTATTAGACTTAGACTTGAATCTAAAAGCATAATTTATGAAATCCAGAAATCCTGGAATCCCCTCATGGATTTATGAAGCCTTACAGGTCAGTGCCACACCCTTAATAACTATTGACATACAGAGAGGCTCCTTACAAAAACAGGGAAAAAGACCCTAGCGTGGATGGTAGTATTTTACCCTAAACTATAAAAATCAATACACCTTCTTTTGACTATGGCATCCAGGCAGGAGGTAAGACATAGTGTCAAAACAAACACTATAGACATTGGAGAACAAAAAACCCAATGGAAAACTGGTATGGTTCCTGCCTCTCTACCGTACCTTTGATAAGAATATAAGAAATCCATTATATATGTCAAGGGCATGGCTTGATCCAGTCTGGTCTTGACCAGAAAAAAAAAGTGTCATAGTATGCAGGCTAGATTAGCATGGGAGGATAAATTTTACTTATCCTTGACCTTAGGCAAGCACTATATATGCAGTATACAATATGGTAGCAGTACCCTTTGGGTATATGTATATACATGTATGTATGTATGTATGTAAGGGAGCAGTCATTCAGAATTGGACATGTAGTAATGATGAGTCATCTGGATTATGTAAACCCCCCCCCAGTATTTCTTTCTATAAACCCAGGAGGCCAAACACTCTAGTTCCCAATTATAAAAATACCTGCAGGCTGTGGGATTTTTGCCTACTGGGCCACTTCTGGGTTTCCTGTTGAAAAATATAATGGCTTAGAGAATTAAGATTTATGGACACATTTTAGTTGATTAACTTGTACTGTACGGACAATTCATTGCATGCCTAACTGTATTATTTTTACTGTTATACATCTTGCTGTGATTTATTCTACTACACAGATATTATTGTTAGAAATAGCACATCGATCAGCAAACAGTGGATTTTATAATTGTTTATGTAAGTAATTAATATTGGAAATATTGACCTTTCATAAATTTAACTAATAAATAAAACATCTGATTAATAGTTTTTTTGTCTAAATGGGTTAATAATTTTTACAGAAAAGAAGAAAGTAAAGTTTCGGTAAAAAAATAATCTGAATCAACTTCATTCCTAGTCAAAATATGGCTTGATAGGAAGCTGTCATCATAAGCAAGATAGGTTTTGGTGAAAGGCTTCATTAAATGGAAAAATGAGTTAATGATCTTCTCCAAGATTTGAAAAATATACTAATTAATGACTGTTCACCAAATTCTACCACACTGACCTTGCAGAACTGCTCTACGGAATCGTTACACCTAGTCCAATATCCCAGAAGAAACCAATAAGAGAGTATCTAAAAAAAAAAACCCGAATTATAAATTACATGTATAACATTTAAAACAGAGCCAACATTCAATTGTTCAAACCATTTTTTTCAAACCTCCTTAACTAGTGATTGGCTTATTCCATGAGGTTTGAAAGTTTATATTCTTTGTCCTTTTAATGTGGTACTAACTAGTGTAATTTGATACACTTAATAGCCATAGCAGAAACCAGTATTTAATTTACAATGAAGTCATTTGACATTACCCCAACAGTACCTTATTGTATGTGCCAATGCAATCAATATTTGCTTTTCAATCCCTTTTAAACTGCTGTAGTGGTGTAAAATGATCTAATATATATATAAATTTGATGCTCCCTAGCCTCAGCTATCTCGTAGGAAAGGTGAGCAGTGTTATTTTAAATTTTCTTATTAGTTTTAAATGTCTCTATGAAAATAAAGAGGGATGTCTAATTTCCTTAAATTCTACATAGACAACTCATTAATTGCATTGGAGGGATGAGCATCCTGTCCCGTCACTCCTACGTGGCTCAATGATGTTAATTTAGTTTTGCTGGATTAGCTCTCTGCTGGGCTGGCAAGTTGAACAGCCTCCCTCCAGTGTCAGTGTAGGTGGGTTATTTCAGGCTTCTTTTCTTTCAATTCATCTCAGTTCTACTAAACCAACTGAGAGGACAAGAACTACACCCTCAAAATGTGGGCTAACTGTGGATCCAGCCAGTGGCATTATCATGACCCTTGTTTTGCTATCTATTCTTTGAGGATTACGTATATTTTATTTGCTTCTCTGACCATTGTCAACACTGAGCTGACCTTTTCTTGTAAATCCTTACACTAAAAGATTAAGTCAACTCAAAGCCTGTTCTTTAGCACACAGAGTTGGGATGATTGCTTTTATTTTGCCATTTACTTCACATTCATCCACAACAAATTTTGAGCCATTTTATTGCCCTGTGATTTAGTCTTCTAAAGTCTATCTCAAATTCTTCGTTGATCCTGGATAACTGTACATCATCATAAAACTTATTGACTTGCCTGCGAATCCCATTGCCCAGGTCTTTCAAAGAGCTGTTAGCCAGCAGCTATCTCAGGACAGACGTCTGTGACATTTCACTGATAAGCTCCTGGGAGTGCCGTCCCCTCCCTCTCCCTCTCTGTTTCTTATCTTCTACCTAACTGTTTATCCATGCAAGAGCTCTTCTTTTTCCACTATGGCTACTCAGTTTTGTTAAAGCTGTTGCAGCCAGTCTTGCCCACAACCTTTTTACAAACCTGCCTTAACCAGCCTCACTCTCACCCACATGCTGCTTTATTCTAATTTCAAACATATCCAATAGATTTACAGGACTGCTTAAAAAAAAAAAAAAAATTCCAAACCTAACATAAAACACCAGGCACAACCAAAAAATAGTGTTGACTCAGTGGATTGTGTTTATCAAGTATCTAGTAGTCTTACTTTTCACTGTAGCATCTTCTAACTTCCTGAGTACAGATGCCAGGTTTATGGAATTGCAATTCCTTAGATGAGGAGTAGGAGCTGTTTTGGCAACATACAAGGGTACACAGGCCACCCTTCAGGCTGCAGGTACCGAGGCAGTTCTAAACAAGGGATAAGCCATCTGCATTACTGATTCAGGTGCTTCATCCTTGACTTATCTTCAGGTAAGTTCAGTTTGGCCCAGGCAATTTGTTAGCACTGATTTTGTTGAATTACTCCATAACCTCTTAAGTCGCTTTGAGTTGAGACAAATCCTCTAAAGACTGCCCTTCAAAGAAGGGATCTGATGTGGGAATGTGTTTATCTCCTCTGCACTGGCCTAATGACATTTCCATCTCACATCTTTGTTCTCTCAAAACTGAGCTGTGGTGATATTTAGAAATTTACTTTTCCTATGTCTCTGATAATTTTATGAAATCTTTCTGGAAGCAGGCAGTGAGGATTAAGGACTTGCTCTGTCTGTCGCTCTACTGTTTTTGGAGCTTCTTTTATTGTTTTCTTAAAGAAACAGTTTTGTTTGCTTCATCCCTTATTTTTTTTTTTTTAAATTGAGCTATCAAAAATAAATTCCATATTTGTTTTTGCTCATGGATACAGCCAGTTGAAAACTTATAAATGTCTGAGTAGTTTACCTTATTTTTTCCAATTTCAGGTTATCTGCAAATTTGGCAGCTCGTTTAAGCTGTTAGACGGGCATTGTTTAAACCATGTTGCTGTGATTTAAAACTGTAGACATCTTGTTACAGAATGATGGAAAATTGTTCAACAAAATTCTTTCTTATTTAATGGCATATAATGCGTTTATATTGACTCTGAGGTTTTAGTCTTTTAAATATTGTATTTTAGGATCCATCAACTAATGTAATGGTTATTTAAGTCAACAGGAGTTATGCCTGCTTCAGTGAAGTGGAAGAACAATCTATGTTCTCTCTTTTGATGATACGACCAATGACAAAAAATGAAGCTCAGGCTGGTTACAACAGGAGCAGAGGTGGTCATACACCATCACCTGCCTCTAGTGAAATATTGCAGGGAAATAATACATGAGGGAATCGAAGGGCTGCTGCTTCATACAAGATTTCTCACATGCTGCACAGTTACACTGAGGAATGTGGGAGTGCCATACCAGTTTACAGACTCAGGCAGAACTCCCTGTTGTAATCTCATCAGTGTATTTAAGAGGAAAAACAAAAAATCTGGGATGTATGCCACCATTTAATCAATATTTTATCTGAAAGATTCAGTCACCCAGCAGACCTCCTGCTATTTTCTTTCCATGAGATGGAAACCAGAGCATTCAGGCTGTATGTGAACCACGGATCATTCGAGCACATAACCAGTATAGAATAAGGGGGAAAAGAACCCCTGTATTTCAGCAGGTAAGTAAAAATTTTATAGTTACAATTAATCTTCTGCCTGTTTCTGAACATATGGGATTTGCCTTGACATGGAGATCCCCTTTCCAAGCAAGTTTTTTAAATTTCAATATTTCTGAGATTTAAGCTTGATCAATGTTTTGCATGCTTTGAAATGATTTGATTTTTCCAGCTCTATTTGTTGGTCTACTGCAAGATATTATTCCTCCTCAGAGCTCTGTCTTGATTTCAGAACATTTATGGTACTCTGATGTAAACATGTAAACATTTCTCTTAAAATTACATGGCCACAATAATAGACACCATTGCTGCCTGTGAATATTAAAATACTTTTTGTGAAGGCAGTGAAATCCACCTCCCTGAAATGAATGGCAATTTCATGTGGCTGTTACTGTGATTTTTTAACGTTTAATACCTATTTTCATATTTATAGCATCTTGTTGTTAGAATGGAGTTTCTCCCTAGGGAAGACCTACCATTTCTTTTCCTTGGCATACACAGTAATACATCTAGAAGGTCAGAAGGCCTCAGAGAACAATCAAGTGCAACTAACCTGGACAACAATAGCAGAAAATGTAAACTTGTTTGGATTTATTTTTCAAATTTACTATATAGTGATGACTGATGGCACAGTTTGCCTGTGTCTTGTATTTGTTGAAAGATGTCACCTGCCTTTTAATTTGGTTACTTTTTAGAATATTTTTTCTCAGAAGATTTAGCAGAAACTTGATAAGCTTGATCATGTAAATGATAAGTTTAGAAATCTTTACACTGTAACAGAAACAGTGTTTTGAGAATTTTTGATTTAATAACAGTAATTAAAATTTCTATCCAAGAAATAGGTCTATTTTTTCCCCTGCTATCATTAATGGTTATTATCTTGATTAATGGAAGGCAAGAAAGAGGAGTAAGAACTGAAAAGCAAATTTCAATTGAAGAAGCCTCAGGCTCCCACACAAGAAATGTAGAGCTTAATTAGTTAATTATTATAAGGCAGAAAAACAAATTTGATATTAAACAAAATGAATCAATTTAATAATAGACTTCTCTTAGGTAGTTAGAAGGTTATAAACTAAAAAAACCCAAACCAAAACAAAACAAAAAAAACCCACAAAAAAACCCAAACCAAAACCCAAACCCAAAATAATTTGGAATTCTCAAATTCTCAAATTATGCGATTATGAATTTTGTAAAGTTTCCCTTTCATTCTTAATGCCTTTATACACAACATATCGATCCAAAGCAAAGAAATATAAGGAAATACACAATTAGTATATTTTTTTGATTGTCACCAAATAAATAGAAGCAAAAGTAGTTAAGAATATTATTTTATTTCAGATGCAACCATGAAATGCAACATTGTTGGAACATTGTACCAAGCAACAAGTAAAGTAGGCTAACTATATAGGCTACGTGGGAAACACCACTCTAAAACATTGACTACTGGAAGATGAAGAGAAATCAGGAGATCAACAGAAGCACTCAATAAGTGAAAATTATACTACATATTTAATGTCAAGAGTAGTAAAATATTTTTTTTTAATTGTCAGATACGGACCAGAGCTATGCCCATTGTTGCCATAGTACAAATAACTCTCTAGTAGTCTAAAAACTGGGTTTAAAAAAAAGATGTATTTTTCTTGCATTCCTTTCCCAGTGTTTCACAGCAGGGTTACTTATCACATCTAGAGAAAAAGGAGCTCAGGACATACCTGGCAACGCATGAAAGGGTTTTTGTCCTCCCAGCTGATTCATTACATGCACATCTCATTCAATATTGTGACAGAGGAAGAAAATGCATGGGAGGAAGTTCTCATACCATAAAGTACATTTTGGGACACAAAAAATGTGCTTCTCATAACTTTTCTAATGCAGATGGCAACCTGCAGGGCTCTGAATGCTCTTGATTCTGGTCACGCACAGGAAATGGGGTTTGGATGCGTAGTCCCACAGTTGTCTCTGCACTGCACTGCTTGCACTGGCGTATACCTGCTGGTCTGCTGATGTGTACCAGCCTGGGGCTCATTTTCGGTTATTTCCTTTACCTATTATACAAAAAATGGAGACAGGAAAGTTCACCTTTGTGACAAAACAGTGCTTGCAGGGTAGTGTAATGAAAACAAAAAACCCACCCAACCAAAGACTTGAGAGCAATCCCGAAACATTAGTAGGGTAGATATTTCTGTAACACTGCCACAGAACAGGCTGCACGAAAGAAAGTACAGATTTGTTTCTTGTAACTGAAAGTCCTCATGGGTCTGTTATGAGACAAACACAACTAGTTAAATCAAAAATCTGAGATGTTATAACTTGAATTAACCCTTTAGACGTGAGCACTGATTTTTCTAATGTTCTCCCATATATAGAAAAGAGCAGAGGTAGAATAAATGATTCCATTTCCAGTTGTTTTATGAACCTGTTCCAAGATGTTGATGTTTTCTTTTGGCTTCAGGTCAGACTGTGTACGCGCTTGCACAAACTCACAGCCATTATACTGAATCAAATTTGGAGGCGTTTTTTTAGTCTTAAAGTCTTCAGACTATCACTGAATTCACTATATAGTAAGTCTTACTGGGTATACTACACTTACTAGAGAGGGCCAGGGAAGAAACGTGAGGACTAGATCCCGGTTACATAGGCCACTTGCTCCCTGACTCTGCTTTGTAACGTTCCTACAGACTTTCTCTCCAGAAAATCCTGGAAGCAGTTTTGGAGATACAGTTTACCACAGCAAGCACTTACCTAGGACTTGGTGGTTGTGATTGCGCCCTCCAACAGCCCTACCCCAGCAGCCTGTGCCCCTCCAAGCAGCCGCCAGTGCCCTCTGACCCCAATGCAGGCAGCGCACAACCTGCTGTAAAAGTTTCAGCTGGTGAGATACAAGACAATCCTCCAATGCACTGAAATACTTTGGACTGAAGGAGAAAAGAAGAAGAAAGTAACAGCATAAGAAAGGTAGTGAGAACATACTTGAAGGAGAAGATAATACATGTTTTAAAGGAATTTCCAGTATATTCAACTATGCCCTTTAAGTGGAATGTGTGAGAGTTTTCTTGCTTTCTAAATAGGAAGTTTAACTGAGGCTGCTCCGCTCCTGTTAATTATAGCATGAACACAACTACACTGTTTCTAAAATAACATGTTGCTAGCTGTTACAATGGCATATTATCCAAAATATAGATTTATTTATTTAAAATATACATGAACAATTAAGTGGCAGAACTGGTAAGCAGAGGTGCATCAGTGATCAGAATGTCTACATTTCTTTTAAATCAAATGGAAGCAGCATTGCATCAGCTTTATTTTAAATTTTAACCAGTAAATACTACAGCCTTTAAGCGTCAGGTTTCTTTGCTTGCATACACTAATGATCAAGGTCTGTTTCCAGGTGCCTGGTTCTACTTCCTGTAATGTACTTTTGGCTGGGCAGGCACTGCACTGCCGGTGATCTGGTCTTCACTACTGTGAGAGAAGGCTGCCCAAATCAAACCAAGCACAAGCTAATGGAAGATGGAGACAGCTGTCCTCGTAAGCCACACGGACAAGGATTTAGGCAGTGGAATCAGTACTGTGATTAGCACAGAAATTGTCATCTAAAAGTACATTTTCTAATCTAATCCTAAAATTAAAATACGCTCTATTTTATCCAAGAAGGAGTTTCAGTTAAGTTAGAGTAAAACAACCATGTAAAAGTACTGATTTTAGGAACAGAAGAAAACAAAAGGAAATTAAAACCACAAGAGGAGCCCATGTAGTTGGAATGTTTTTAATAATACCAAATACCAAGGAAAAACAGCCTCAAGCAACAGAAAGAATGCCGCAATTTGACCTCTCTTTAGAAAGAGAGAGACTGCACTGTACGAGGCTCACAGCAACCTGCCAGGGCACAAGAAATGCTGAGAGGACCCTGCGACCTGGGCTTGCCTTGTGCTCTCCTCTGAAGTCATGGGGTCTCCTGTCAAGTCCAAATCAGGATTTGGGTCAGGCTCTGGTCCCATGCACAGCTTCACTAAATCAAGGCTTATTTCACGGAATCGTAGAATCTTTCAGGTTGGAAAAGACCATTAAGATCATCAAGGCTTTTTCTTTCCACTTTTTTCAATCAGAGATCTAACTAAGACAGAGGAATAGTAGTGGCTCCATGTTATTAACCTTGAATGTCAATATTCCCTCATAGTCTTCTTGGTGTCATTCCAACACAGTTGCATATTAGTATAAGATACATTATTGTTTTTCTGTTGACATTCACAAGTCCATCAAAGGTCAGATACATCATCTCTGCCAATTTTTGTCATTTTTCAATCAGAGATCTAACTAAGACAGAGGAATAGTAGTGGCTCCATGTTATTAACCTTGAATGTCAATATTCCCTCATAGTCTTCTTGGTGTCATTCCAACACAGTTGCATATTAGTATAAGATACATTATTGTTTTTCTGTTGACATTCACAAGTCCATCAAAGGTCAGATACATCATCTCTGCCAATTTTTGTCATTTTTGTTTGGCAGTCCATCAAAGGTCAGATACATCATCTTCTCTGCCAATTTTTGTCATTTTAGTTTGGCAGTCTTTCATGCTTAACTTTGGTCCCCACATTTATCCACTACAACTTTATCCACTACTTTATCGGTGACGAGTGGCGCTCCTCAG